>NW_024104736.1:0-263967 GCF_003945595.2 Pipra filicauda
TGTAAGGGGTGGTTTTTTGTAGCTGTATACAATCAGAGGAAAAATGTTTAAACATCCCAGCATGGGTATTTCCATTTAAATCTGATTACAGTGAAATAAAACTGTAGCTATTAAAGGTTTAGAAGAACTACAAATACAAGCAGTAAAAGAAGACAGTTAGTAAATGAGGTAGTAAAACATTTCAGCAGGGCAAACAGTTTATAGCACTCAGCCTTCCTATAGCAGACTGTGCTATTCACCACACACCCGTGCACTGCTCCCCGAACTGCACTTAAACCTGCAATTAACCTTTCACGCCTAATGAAGCTGTTTTGCTGCAAAATTAAAATATATAGTGCTGCCTGTTTTTACAGAGACTAGGAGGAGAGGATCTCAAAATGAATGACTTTTTCAGATGTTTTTGTTCAAATGCAGAATTAAAGTGCTGTTTTTATATAAATTGGGAATGCGCTTTTCGAGGTGATCTCATTTGATATGCTGTATTTTATTCCTCTACTTATTAATGGTTCTGCATTATTGTAAAAAAAAAAAGAGAAACAATTCACACACCAGTAATTTTATGATTAGATGCTTCCTGAGAATAAACTGTTACCATTTAACTTCCATTAGGAAAGACAATAGTTCTGCTAAAGATAAGTTCATATTGCTTTCTCTGGTATTTTTCTCACTGTGGATGCAATTACCTCTTACAAAAATATACTTTCCACTTATGTATTTGACTGGGCTCACTTCTTAATGATCTATGCATATATATCCTTAAAACAAGCTAGAGATAGTTTTATCTGCATAGAACTAGGTCAGGTTATTTCTATAACATTTAGTAGAAAAACAAACTAAATTTAAAAATAGGTCTGGTTCTGCAGCTAGGCTTGGATTTCCAGAAATTAGCCTAGTGAAGGTGACCTGTTGATTCTCCATGTAGGATACATACTGATTCCATTGTTCCTTTCCTCCACATTACTCAAGAGTCAGAAGCAACCAGAGATCATGTACTGATTTGGAAAATACCAGTTTGGTAAGATATTTAAATAGCAGCCCTCAGAGAAGGCAGGTAAATGTAATAACTTTGGAATTGAGGTAACACATATAAATCACTTTGCAATTTACAGTTCCAACTTCAATTACTATAAATGTATTCACATTTGTTATTTAGATAAAAAACCTGTAAAATCAAGGGAATGTTTTGGTTTTTTTTCTTTTATTGAATATTTAAGTCACAGCAATTTTTTCTGTTATATTTTGATGTAAATTCTGCTTGCTTGAAGTGTCTTTGCATACGCTTGACTTGGTAAATTCCTTTAGACTGCCACTCTGAAATAATGAATTGTTCCCCCAGTTAATTGTATTGCTTTGATAACAAGGAACTATGCTGGGGTGTAGAGAACATAATAAATGAATTTCATCAGATGATTTGTGTGACGTTTTGAAAAATGATCTTCTGGAGTGACTCAATTTTAATGGAACTCCATAAACATGCCAGTATATCCCAGTATGTAGTGTTAGATTTGAAAGCAATAGTTCTTCCGTTTTGTTAATTGTCATGTCAAGGGAGGTTAGTCTAAAAGCTTCAAATATATTCTAAAATATCTTATAAAAGGTAGAAAATCTTTACTAATAATTGTCCTTCTGTTTAGCATGCTCCCTAAACCTAGATGTTAAAGATGGGATTACATATAAGCAATCATTAAAACGTTATTTAGGTTTTATCCCTGAATTTGCTAATACCAGATATTGCTAATACTTTAAAGGTGCCTCAATGATTTCAGAAATTTAATTTGTCAAAAGTCCAATTTAAAGCATCACTAGCTCATGCCAGGAAATATCTGTGTATGTGAGAAAAAATGACTTGATTAATCTTGGCTCTTACGTATCTAGAAAAGTATCAATGATAATTGTACTTAGCATTTTACAGTGCCATGCATTTTCGAAAAGCTGTATGCACATTAATTAATTCTTGCAACTTTTTTGTGAGTTAAGAAAGGTAGTGTTACAGATGCAATAGCATAGATTTTTTTCAGGATACTGGAAACCTGAACCAAATCTGACTGTATAGCATATACTAAGAAAGAAAACTGTAGCAACACTTGTAAGTGAAAAACAATTTTTGCACAGTTTCTTAGTAGAAAAGTGCCGTGACAAGAGACTGGATGAAAAATATTGCAAAATTGGATTCTGTGTAATAGATAAATTGAGTTTGATATTGGCTTGAGAATAACAGCCTATTAGACATGGTGAAAAATATTTTCAAATATTTCCTTGTAGAGTAGTTGGAAATCGAGATGTATTGGGCAGCATTATCTACATTATGAGTATATGTAGATGTCATGATTTTGTTGCAGTAGAACATTTGAATAACATGAATACTCCTAATTCATTTGATTGCAATATCACCTGTGTGAACTTAAAAACTCAGAACTGCCATGTATTAAGCACGTTCTAATCACAGGATATCTGCAGAAGTCAGTAATTTCTAGAAAGGCTGAAGTAACAAGCAAATGGAAGAATAAATTCTCAGCCTACTAATTTCTTAGGTATAAAGGGGAAGCCAAACAAGGAGCAGCTGAGGTCACTTGGTCTGTTCAGTCTGGAGAAGAGACTGAAGGGAAACCTCATTGCAGTTACTACTCCCTTGTGAGGAGAAGAGGAGGGGCAGACATTGATCTGTTCTCTCTGGTGACCAGTTACAGGACCTGAGGGAATGGGCTGAAGTTGTGTCAGGGGCAGTTTAGGTTAGAGATTAGGAAAAGGTTAGGGTGGTTGGGCACTGAAACAGGCTCCCCAAGGAAGTGGTCACAGCACCAAGGATGCCAGAGATCAAGAAGCATCTGGACAACGCACATGGTGTGATTCTTGGGGTTGTCCTGTTCAGGGCCAGGAGTTGGACTTAGTGATCCTCGTGGGTCCCTTTCAACATAGGATATTCTATGATTCCTAAGCATGCCTGTCCATGCCCTTGGTAATACCCTGTTAGGATAGTAAAAGGTCATGACATATCAACAAATTAACCAGAATCTGAAAAAGAAGAGTTTTGGTGAGTTGACAACATATAGAATTTACCCAGGCCAACATCATCATGTTTCACTGCCTTTTCAGTAATCTGTGCTTTCTGGAAAGATATATTCTTTTTCTTTTGTTCATGGTATATACTAACCTCTTAATATTCCCCAATTAGGGAGGCATATATATTGCACAGGCAAATATTCAAGGATACAATTTTGTTCTAACTGCAGTCTCAATTTCTCTCTTACTTTTGGATAGTTTTATCCATTCCTAAATGCAATGCACAAACATTTAATAAGAGAAAATCTTTGTCAGAGAGCTGCTGGTCCATATAACCAAGAAAATGGTGATAAAGAGAGGTCATGCTAAGATCACACAGCAAATCAATAACAGACTGAAATAGAAGTCAGTTCTCCTGATTTCCAGTCTGGTGTCTTAACTGCACTTTTTTCCTTCCACTGTTTCTTCACCAGGTAGCCTTTCAGAAAGTGAGAACTTCTTATCTAACTCTGAAATAAAAATGATCACTTCTGGGAAAGTACAAAAACTTGACATGAAAGGAACCATCACACTGCTCTGGAATTCTTCTCAGGAAAGCTGAGCATTAAATTTTGTGTTTCCTTTATTTATCTTACAGGTCTTGCAATTGCAAGTGCACTGATAGACATTTCACAACAGAAGCCTGCGGACTGTAAAGATAAGAATTCAGGAGTCAGAAATCGAAAACATCACCTTTCAACACGTCAAGGAACTTGTGTCTGAGATTCAAAAACTACAATTGTATATTCTGTAATGTTTTCTTTTTAAATGGCTTCCATTGAAAGCTCTACTACAGCCTCAGTTTTTTATGGAGGCAAATCTATGAATGAACATATGAGGTACTGTGCTCTGTTCTAGTCACACAGCCTGCTATACCCCAAAGCAGGACAAACTTGTGGAAGGTGTGAGTATGTTTGATGAGCTTTAATAAAAGGAGTGGATCCTGGTATCAACAAAATACTAAATAAAATACCTAGTATTCTTAATCCTGAACATATCAGAGCAGAGAAAATCCTTGAACACAACTACGAAAACTTTACATTGTTTTGTAATGTAGAAGCAAATTGTATAATTAAAAACTGAGCAAATTCCAGAAAACTAAAGGAAATTTTTGTATAGCTTAATGTAACAACGAGAATTGTACAGTTCCTTCCTTGTAATCAGCATGAAAATTTCTTTCCAGCAAGCAGGAACTAAAAAGGATCATTTGGATTTAGATGTTCTTTTATCATAGCCTGAAATAGATAGGCAGCTTTTGAACTTAGCATAGGTGTAACCCAAGAACACCATATGTTAATATTTGAAAGATAATTCCATTAAAATAGAATAATTTGAGCATTTCATGATTGTTTTTCTTTACACTGAAAACACCTCATATACATAATCTGTGCTGCAGCAGAGTGATGGGTGGCTTTCATGTCTCTGTACCTAAGGGTTCGTCCTGAATTCAGAATGATATATTTTACAAAGAGGGTCCTTTATGCCAGCTAACTGATTAGCAAAATTAATTGAGCATGGAAAAGCTTTTTCTGCAGTAAAATTTCCTTTTTTTTTTCTGAGACAGTCTCCAAGATTGCAAATCTAAGGAGAGTTGAACTTGCTGTTATTCAACCCGCTTCCATTTCAATATTGAAATTTGCTGGTATCTACATATTGTCCTGACCTCTAAGCAGGAGAAATGAATCCCAGTCAGCACTTTGGCCTTTGTTTTTATAATGTAGTATGGATTTTTTTCCCCCAGATGCAGAATTTCATCTCCTTCTCACTTTCATACCCATTACATAAATTAAATAAATAAATAAATACTTAGAAATCCAAGTTGCTTCCAACAGCGGTTCTCAAATCCAACATCCAGTATGGAACCTCACACAGTCAGTACTTAACAACAAGAAGCAGATGAAAGAGTTTCCTTTCCAAAGGACATTAGTCTTTTGGGGGCTCAGTAACCACAACAGATAACCCAGCAAACAGCTTTAATGGCCCTCAGTCTTTTTATTTACTCAAAATTCATGAATATATATAAAAGAGCAAGAGAATGTTAAGGGGTAAGTAGCAGATGTGTCATATTCTCATTTACACATTACACATTGACAGCAGTATAATATGAAAGTAGTAGTTTTGTACAAGGTTGTTGAAAGTATAGTTTCTCAACTCCAAATTTGCCACCATACTAGTACAAGAGAGTGATACAGAGGTATAAATGTCTCATGTAATGATAGACTTTTGGTAAATATGAAAGATATAAAATGATAATTGATGTTTACTATTATATCTGTATTTTTTATGTTCTTTTTATTTCAGGAAGATGATGACATTTTACTGTTTATAGTTGACTACATAGTTACTTGCATGCCATGGTGGTGCAGTAGCAGTAATAAAGCCCTGTTGTGAGTTGTGTTTATTTCCTAAAGCCATTCATACATCAAAGTACTCAGCTTAATTTGAATGAGGACTAAATGTAAAAAGAATTATAAAAAAGGAATGATTGTACAGTATGTAGTTATATCTTATACAGGAATATTAGGTTGCATCTAACCATCTCTATTGTTTTGATAAATTATGCACTGATGAATTATGGTATAATTAATTCTTATACTGGCATGATTGTTTCAGAATTTTCATATCTTAAAATAAGATTGTTATCTTAAAAGAATACCATCACAATCTTGTGACTTTTATTGCCTATTCTGACCTCATATAACTTAAAACTTTAAAAATTTCTTTTTAAAACTTCTATTGGGAACTTTCAACAAGTGCTACTTATAATAGGAAAAAAATCATCATTGGAAGACAACTTTCTACCAGTTTTAAAGTTAATCTGTTCAAATGATTATAAACTGATGGAACTGGTTTATATGATGCATACACTTATGAAAAGGAAAGAACCACTTGTCTGGAATATATTACTAACCCTGTATTATCCTCAACCTAAACATTTCACATGAGAAATATACAGTGTGTGTTTTGTGTATATACTGGAAACTCCATCCACAGAAGGACCATATGGTCCTGTAGAACAGTTTTGCCTGTACTCACTCATAAAGGATTACATTCCTCTGTATCTCAGCCAGAGTTTAAAATATACTTGAAAAGCAAGTGTGAGTTTTAAAGGGATTAAAATATTTTATTGCAACACTGAAGATGGGCGAATAACGATCAGCCATTTTACCGTGTTTTCAGGTAAAAATGTTATTTTATTGTACAAGAAAAGCACGTTTGTCATGGGATCATTCAGCATTTCCCTTCACTCTGAGAATTTTTTTCTAAAGTATCCTTCTTCTCCCAGGATCCCTGATTGCATGCAAATCAGTAAACTCATATAATAATTAAATAAATAAAAATACTTATATAATGGCCACACTTAAATACAAGAAGTTTGCAAACACATCTCAAACCAAAGTTTCAGAATAACTCTTACAGCCTTCTTTTTGAAAGGTATAAGTAGCCTAAAATGTCCGATAACTACATTTTGTTAGTTGTTGGCAAGTGCAAACTTTTTAGTAATGACCACTGTATATCAGATGAGATGTTTTATGAACTGTCACATTATGATTACTTCATGAAAAGGCCATTTTTTTAAAACTCTTTTCTCCGATTTAACTTTGGAACCCTTTTCTAGAGTTAGAAAATGTTGAATGGCCTGTTTTAATGTGATTTATATTGGATGAAAAATAAATAAGTGCTGTTCTGGTAAGTAAGCCCCAGTGAAGTTCTGACTGTCAGGATTCAACCTCCACCCCCTCAGTCCATGGATTCTGCTGAGGGAAGTTCAGCAGCTATGAATTACTATTCCAAATATGAGATAGACTGTCCATGGTAGCATAGGTTTACTGCTTCACTTCCTCACTTTACTTGTATATTTATATAAAATCCTGAAACTACTTAAATCAAATTTGTGCACACATAAATAACACTTCGGAATATTTGCTTCCATTCATTGCATTCCTACGAAATGTAATGAAATGTTTGTTCACCTATTAAAAAAAAGGTTATCTGTACATTGCCACTCTTAAAATGATTTATTAAAAAAATGTCAAATTCTAGATATGTTAAGGCATGAATATACCATTAATAGGGAGCATTCAGATTCATCTGATTTGAGAATTTTCATAGCTGACTGCTCTCTTTACAGATAGAGTTTCCTCTTATTTTCCAAAATCAAAACCATTTCAACAAGTTCATATTGGGACATCAAATTTGTTATGTGAAAAATCTGAAGCAACAATTATTTTCTAAATAATCTAATGTAGAGGCTGGAATCCTGATGGTAAGAATTTTAGTTTGGGATCGCTTTAACAGATGTTCAATCTTTATGCATAATAACTTTCATAGTATTCACATAAATTATAAAATCATTATGTACCTAATTTCATTACCAATTTTTTAAAAAGCATCTGGAAATTTTCTTGACAATAAAGGAAAATTCTCTATTAAAGGTAATTAACAATCCCTCTTTTTTATAAACAGAGTTCCTCTTAAGAATGCTTGACATTACTGGGGAAAATTAAATAAATTAATGATTTTTTTTCAGTCTCTGAAGTGCAGCATTACCTGAAAAACTGTAGTTTGCTGATATTTATTTCAGATTATCTCTAGAATAAAGTATGGAATATCTAAGGCTATTTTAGGTGCTTATAACAAATAATAGCAAGCCCACTTTGTCTGCAGGTGGCCAGAATTTCCCATGCTGTCTTCAGCCGTACTTGGTCATTAAATACTAAATAAGAAGAACAAAGCTGGGACAAACAGGCCTCACAGAATCTGGACTTGTATAACTCAGGGCCATATGTTATTTCAGCTTTTCCAATGTGATGCTACTTCACTTTCAGAATGAATGATTTTATTTCTATTTGACTGCCTATATGGCCACATGTGGCCATTTCTATGGCTACAGGTATTTCTGATGTAAAAAATCATCATCTCTTATATATAGTTGAAATTCTAGTGATTCTCTGAAATTTATTGTGAGGCTGAAAGGGGTCTATTATTTCCCTAGGCTTGGTCATGTATGTTGGGGCTCATTCATGTCTTGGTGCAAATCATCACCTTGCACCTCTTGATATATTAATGGGTAGCAATGATGGAAAAACCAAACAACCATTTTTAAAGCACACAGGAGGCACATGTGTTTATGTGTGTGTGTGTGCGTGTGTGCATATATAAATGTATATATATATATATGATTATGCAATTGGTTTCACAGCTGATCTAAATTAGAATATTTTCTCAGTTTCCTCACATATTCTCACATATTATATTGAATAGTATGAAGACTTTAACTGAATCAGTGACTGTTTATGCCTATAATAACAGCCATTTCAACAGAAATAAAATCTTAAATGTATTTGTCCTTCTCAGTGAGGATATAGAATTTTACTTGAAATACTGTAAAGAAAATGTTATCTATTATCAATTGTTATTATTGATTTGGTATCAGTATTTTCAGCATGTCCAAGACTGAGTGTAGGAAGAGAGGCAAGTGTCTCCCATTCTTTTGTATTTTTTTCTTTTTTAATATATTTTCCTGTAACAGTTTTTACATGCTACGGCCAGAGTTAATAATATAGAAAGAATATGAATGTTGACAGAACTGCTACTCAACAATAACTGTTTATCTTTCTGTGATATCATCAAAGCAATGCTTGGCTATATTATTTTCCAATTTTACCAAATGCCATTTTCTAAAAGACCTTTCATTAAACAAGAAGCAAGAAAAGTAAGATGGAGCTCTTCAAGACCTAGAAGATATCACAAACATCTTATTCTACTGAAGGTCTGAGTCTTTTTAGCATTTATTCTCAGATCAGTAATTATCAAAAGTCATTGTTATTATATGATTTTAGGGATTAACATGAAGCACAACTTATTTTTTCATGCCAAGTCCTGAAGTTCTTTTATGACATTCAGTTATAAAATATACTTTAGAAAAAAGAAACACAAATTTGAACATAATGTTTAAGATAACCAGTATGGATGTTCTTATGAAAGAACTGTACACAAATTGTCTGTGCTGTAATGCTTTCTCTCAGACATGAAATCTGTTAATACTCCTGCAAGTCTCCTCTTCCCCACCTTCCCAAAGCACAAATGGTCAGGTATAAAAATCTTTTAAATGTATTAATACAGGTGATTTTTGTTTTCTGATTCTAAATAGATGGTTAGAATATGGCAAAAAAGTTTTCTAACTGAGTACTTAGGAATGATAAAATTAACCTTACTAATGACATGGGAATATTTAAGATTAATTAATTAATGTTTAGAGAGTACTCAGAGCTCTTTACTGATCTAAAAATAACAGTCACTGTAAGAGTGTATATTTTAGTTATCAGGTTATTTAGTATCAGATTCATTTCATAGTGCTAGATGTTAGTTTTTTAAACCACAACTTGAGACAAAATTAAAAAAAATATTTTCTGGCAGATATTCATACTCTGTGGCTCTTCACACAATAGCGGTCACAGAATTTGCTCTTGATTTTTCTTATCAGTGTAATTTTCCTATTGTTGGTAAATATTTTACTAATCTGTTCCATTTATCGATATTTTTGATTAATCAGGCTTCTTAGATGTCAGATTTTATATGATTTCTTCTTTGTTTTTCTTCTTCAAATACCCATTTCTGTACAATAACTTCTGCTTCATTCCCAGTTGCTCAGACCATAGGATCCCAAAGGTGCTCCACTATTTTGTTCACTGTAGTCTGAAAATGTCAGTGATTGCATCATTTTTAACCATGTCAAAGAATATCAGGGATGATTCATTTCCATGCCTTAATCTCTCATTTGTATTAAATGGGACAGAGATTTTACACCTTCTTCATGCTTTATCTTCTTCATTGCAAATTGTGACTATGGCTGTTAAAAAATGTTTTATGGAGTTATAAGTTCCTCAAGTGTATCTCAAAGGCCACGATTCAGCATTGTAAGATTTCTTAGTCTAGAAGTGTGTGTATTCATTCTAATTATAGTATTATATCTCATTAAATATATCATGAAAATATTTAATATTTGGTAGAACTCTTTTCCAGAATCTCCATTGACATTATTGAAATGTTCCTGCTTTACAAAAAATAAACAAATAAAACAAGCAAACTATAAACAAACAAAACCAAGAAAAACCACAAACAAACAACATAAGCCCCCCCCCCCCAAAAAAAATGTAAAGCCTTCTGAGAAAGCTTTCTAGACTTTCAGAAAAAAAGACAGTCACTCACTGTACTGTCTTTTACATTGCATTTTTGAAAATCACCTTCCCTTGCTCTTAAAATTTTTCCTATATCAGAAGTCAACAGAATTACTCTGTACAGCCTTTGGCTTCCTTTACCTCTTTCTGCTTTTAATAATTTAATGGCAACCCTGTCAATGCATGGTGCCAATTTCTTCCCAAAGGGTTGTAATTGACTCTTGGATCTCTTCAGAGCTGAGCTCCACAAACAACTCAGATCAATCCCTCTGTAACTTCCTTCTTTAAGAACAAAGTATTTTCATTGTTCAGCAGAATTATATTCTTTCCTCCAGGTGAAGATTTTGCTTTCTTCTCAGGCATTAACATTCCTCCTCTGCCCCATCCTCTCCACCATGCCCTTTAAATATTGTCTTTTGTAGTGGCTTTCTCTCCTGGCATTTTCTTTTGGTTCAGTCTCATCATGATCCCGATCCAGGGTCTGAAGGCACACGCGTCCTTGCCACATGCTGATCCTGAATCCTTTCCAGATTCTGTTATCTTTCCTCTTGGAATTATGCTGTTGGTTCCTTCAGCAGTTCTCCTGCGATATCTCCAATCATCTTACACTTAGTATCAGCATCATCTGCACACTTCAAATAGAAATATTCCCAAGGTTCAAACCTGTCCTTAGTTCTTGCTCAGCGTTACTTTATGTCTCAGACTTTATGAGTTTTATTTGTAGCATATATGTTTAATTTGTCTCTGCTGGGACAAGGCTATTTCCTGTACAGACCTTTAAAGTCTTAACATCCAACCCACTCCCCTGCACAGCATTTTGGCTTCTCTTGTACCATATGCACTCAAAACATTCCATGACCTCAGGGTCCACCCTTTCCTTAGACCTCCGTAGTTTTATCTGCTTTCCCAAAATTTATTCAAAGTGTTTTCTAAGAATTTATGCTTCTTTGTGAAGAAAAGGCCTTCAAATCCAAGTAATATTGCTTCAATATGACCCGACTCCTTTAGCCTGCCCAGGTTTTTACAGTCAGCAGAGCTTTCAGAGTTCTGTATCCAAGATATTGTGTTATGTCAAGGTCCAAGCAACTCCAGATAGAGCTGGGGTGCCAAACCATTGCCTAATTTCTGTGGTGCAGTAGATCTGCGGGTTGTTTTGTGCAATATTTGGAGGGCAAGAGGGAAATGCTTGAGAAATTTAAATATTTTAATTGAATAAATCATATTGCTGTAAAGGTGTTCTTGTTTTACTTAACCAGATTGCCATTTCATAGGGGTTGCCTCCCACTGTGCTTCTTCTGGTCCCATCAAAAGGAAAACATTCAGTTCTGTTCTATTCACCACTGAGCCACTGATATTGCTAATGGTAGAATATGTTATCATTTGGTTTGTTCAGTAAACTAATCCTTTTTTTCAAAAGGGGCCCTTAAAATTGTACAGCTTAATGGTAGCTCAAAACTGAAGCATTCAGAACTTGCCATTTCCCCTGTCTTTGTTCAACCTTCTGTTAGAACAAACTGCTTTTGTTATAGAAATTACCAAACCAAAAGGAGTGCTTTGAAGCTTGGTTGACTTTTGCCTACTTTGCAAAACCTTGCTTTGATGGCAAACAACACAGAATTGCAAAGGTTTCTTTATTTGTGTTCCTGTGACAGTGCAATGTGCAAGCAATAGTTTTGCTGTCTAGGAATATCAACTTGTTCAATTTATAGGCTCTAAAAATGAAGGCCAACAGAAAGGACGTCAGTAGCTATACCCATTAAGATTATGATTTCAGCAATGAAACACTGGTTCACTAAATTCTAAATAAGTAAAACTTAAACAAGTGAACAACATTTAGCCTTCTCATTTCTTGCTTGATTGTTAAGAATGTGATATACAAGTGGAGTTCTGTTTCACAGGAGGAGAGATAAAATAAAGTGCTAATCTAACTCATATTTACTTCTAATGGTACATCTATGCTCACACACACACATACATATATATGGATCTCAACTATAAAAGTATTAGTTTGGCTCAAGGTCAGTGATCTTGCTTGCAAATATATGATAACTTTCTGCATAAAGAGTGCAGTGTCTTCTAGATGCTTCAGGAGTTTTCCAACTTTCTAGTTTTACATAGACTAGATAAAGGGCAGTTTTTCTTTATGAGTGGATACCATCCTTACTAATCAGGGAGAAGAATGAGCCCCAATGAAATCTTTGAAATCTTCAGGATTCCAGTTAAACAGAAATTCATGGCTATGGACTGAAAAGAGATCAAGCAAGGTGGTTTAACGTAAGTGGCTGGATGGGCTGCTCCTGCAGCTCAGGTGCAAGAGTACTAAGGCCAGGATGTGATATTTAGGTCAAGTTCTTTAACAGATCATAGAATCATCATTCTGAGGTGTGTCAGCAAAAATTCCTTAATGACAGAGTAATGGCACAGGTTTATAGGAACTGGGAGCAAGCCCAAAGCTTTCCTGTGCTTTAGGGACTCTTTTTAAAATTTATTACTGTGGTGTTTATATTTATTGGGATAATCTCGTTATTTCAGCCGCAACCATTGTATTACATTGCATCGGGGTTTTGTTTCCCAAGGATTGTAAGGACACATTTTATATAGTGTAATCTAGTATGGTGCAAATCTCTCCAGCTAATTCTAGGTGAGTTAGTCTGAGTAGCAGAAGGGCATAGCTGCATCAGCACTGTCCTGCACCCCTGCTAATAGCTTACTGCTCTGCCGAGCTAATTAACTCCGTGAGACACCACAGGATACTGGCACTGGGACAAGCCAGCTTGTTCCCAGCGAGCTCAGGTAGCTCTGCACAGCATTTAATTTTGCTGTCCAGTTTTGCAGTTAGTAACACTTGCTGGATTAGCCTGAATGCCAAAGAAATGTAAATAACAGCCCCCTCCAGAAATACACTCAGTACTATTGAGTGACATTTTCCCCGCAGGATTTATTTTATGAGCTGGTGAAGCAAAAGAAATGTTAAAATATTCATATTAGTAAGTATATTGTGCCCTTAAAAAAGTCAGTTACTCCTCCTGTGAAGGCTGGCACTAACTGATCTGAGTCATAGCTTGAAAAAAAAATGTCAGGAGAACTGTGTACCAAAGAACAAGCGACCAAGAAATAGCAAATAATCCTTGGATTCCTTTTGAGCCAGGTTTTATGAAATGTGTTTTGCCTTTCTTCTGCAATTTCAAGGTGCACGGTTACTCTCTCTACTTACGTCTGACATTTTGTTGGGTACTTCTGAGTAAAACACTCTGGCTCCAAAATTACTTCAATTTGTATCAATAACGAACAGCTTTCATTCTTTCTCAGTCAATGTTGGTATATGCAAAGCAAATTGAAAGCTATGGTCAACATAATAAACTGAAACATCTATCTCTTCCAGTCAGCCATTGCCTTGCCTTTTTTTTTTCACTTTAGATAAACAATCTACAATGTGTTTACTGAAGCTTGTACTGATATCCCTCAACAGTACAGGCAAGTCTACTTTTATTCCAGCAGACACAGAGAATAAACCCACGGTGCACAGTGCGTGCAAACCCCTTTGAAACCCAAGATTATTTGTTCTCTGACTGTTCTAAGGTAATTAAGGAGCATTGCATGTTTCTCAATTAATGATTCCTCATTCAGCTGGGGATCTTTGATGCTAATTTGTTTTAATCAGGACAGAGACTGCTAAAAAACTAAACAATTCAGTGAAGAGGAACTAGGAATTTTTAATCAAGTGGAAAAGATCTACATGCTATGAGGGACACATCCATCATAAGTTTTCACTTCTTGTTCATTTAACTTTGTTCTTTCAGGTCTCATAAAATGTTGCGTTAATCAGTGCAAGAAAGTTTGTTAAGATGAAGAACATGTGGTGGTTTTTCCTCCATCTGATGTGAATATTTGTGCAAAAATGAGAAGCTGGAAAAAGAGCTATGGTATTAAAAAGAATTCACCACTGGTTTTTAGTTATGCACTAAAGTTATAGTTTTGTGTTTTGTCAAATATCATATAGGAAGTTGTCAGTTATTGTGGTCTTAAAAGGCTGGGTAGTTACTGGAAAAAAATAGCGGTTTTGTGGGGATTGGAAGTTCTCCATTTAAATGTTAATTTTTTAATTATTTTGGTATCACACTACATGCATACATTGGGCAAAATTACCTTCTGCAATCTTCTGTACATGGAATTAGTATTTCAAATGCTGCAAGCCATGCTACATGAAATCACATGGTTTCTGAGTAGACCATGTATATGCTTGATAAACTAATGTTTTATTCCTAAGTACATTTATTTATAGCCCTGAAGCAAAAGCACTTCACAGTTCTGTCTCTTCCAGCTGCTTTACCACGACAGACTTCATGTCTTCCATCATGCAAATAGTACCAATGTGTATGTTCTACTCCCATGGTTTTAACAGTGAGGGGGGTGCTCCCAAGCCTTGACTTCCAGGGATCTTTAGCTATGTGACAAAGTTAAAGCAATGAAGGACACCTAAGTCTAAAAAGTAAATCTTCCTGAATAAGCAGTAATTTAGCACCTGTTCAATTAAAGGCAAATTGTAGATGCTAAGGAATTTCCATATCAGGAGAGGCATTTTATGGCTTTGAGGTTTTTAGTGTTAGGAAACATTTTCAGATGACTAATTCTCATGTGACCTCCAGCACCTTCCCTTTTACTGGTTTTAATGCATGAATCCCGTTTTGGACTTGTACCTACAGAAACTACAGTTCTGAATCAGTCCCTGGTGAAGCGCTGTGTACTAAGCTCCAAACAACACCAAAAATATGCAGAGAGCCAAGAAATCTAAATGGCTTCCTGCCACCTTGCCCTTCTTTCTTTATGGTTGTGAACCACTGTGTTTATTTTGCAGTTTGGGAGTCCAAATGATCAGAAAAACCCTGCTGATAAATTCCTAACTACCTACCTTACGGATGAACTTTAAACAGTTTAATACCAACGGGGTTGTGGTTTTGGAAGGTTTTTTTGTTTGGTTTTTTTTAGGTTTTTTTGTAAAAAGCTTAAATAGATTACAGTCAAAAGCAGAATTCTATGTTAAATGCTTCCTATAAAAATGGAAGCACAGCTACCTAAGAGTTTTCTACAGAAGATCGCTTTTTTCACCAAAAGCTGTCCATACACTGTGAAACACTACTCATATGTTTGAACTTATGCTAATTGAAAGATCAACATTTTTCCTTCCTCAGTGAATACTCTGCTCTTTTAGTCTTTGAGATGGCTCTCCCATGTGCAAAAAATGAGCTGCAATTATGCCCAGCTCAAGGCAATCTCAGGATCTAAAATATCCTGCCAACCAGTGTGTTCTCAATCTGCCTTGTTAGTTCACAAAATTGTGCATGTGCCTTTGCTACAGTCTCAAACCTGATAATGTCACATCATTGGGACAGGAAGCATCCTCTGATTTTATCTGAAGTGACACTTACAATTTCAAGTTCTAGCTTGATGAGATCACGTTGTCAGGGCTCCACGTAAGTGTGATCTTTCCTGATTTGCAATTGTATCTGTTTTGAACGGTCTTTACACTGTGCAAGCAAAAGCATATGATAATGTATTTTGTCAGATGCAAGGATAATAAAAGGGTGATTTCGTGTTTCCACTTTTAGGAAATCCAGTTCATGTGACTAAAATCACTTGGTTTTCTTAACAGTTCCACCCCATCTGTCTAATTCTGTTTGCACCTGGAAACTCTACTACCTGCAAAATGTGAGTATGTCAAGGTAGTTCACCCCCTTCATAAAATAGATGAGACTTATTACCTTCAAACCTCTACTACTTCCATGAAGCTCTGAGCTATAAAATGGTTCACACATGCTAGAGCTGTTAAAACATATACTATGCCTTTAGCAAAAATATTTAACATAGTAAAAGCTTGTAAAGTTGAAGAATATTTAAATACCTACATTGTGTTATTGGCAATAAGAAATTCTGTAATATTTAAAACCAGGAGACTTTCAAGTCACATTTCAAATGTTTTTATTCATGATATTAATTTTCTTTAGATTTACATGATAAGGGAAGGAAAGAGCTGTTACGAATGTTATATTTCCCTTTTTATCGTATAGATTACTGACTGAATCCTGTAACACCAAGTAAAAATAGAAGAGGGGAGAAATATTGCCTATGTCTAACCTATTAAGACTTCAGGACTCCCTGAACAAAACTGTGGTGGTAAGGTACAAAGGCTTAGATCTTCAATCCCCATTTAATATGCATAATGACAGAGTGTACATCAATGCAGATGACTAAGAAAAAGAGCAAGTTTTGACCTCTCTTGTAACAATACCCTGATAGCATATTGATTTGTCTGGATTGTGGCATGTGCATCATAGTAACAAGCAAGACAGACCACAGCTATTTGACTAAATTACTGCAAAGCCAAAAAGTAAAATAGTATTTGTCCATTTAAAGTGGTGAAAATAGAAGGCAATAAGAATCCAGAGTACTTAACTTTTCTTGGATAATAAGATGAGACTGGAGTCTTGGACCTGAAAGATTGGAGAAGTGGAAATAAAGGAATTTCATGGCAAGCAGTTCTGAAATCCATACAAAACCTTTGGCGATTATTTTTTTCAGCTGGTTATTATTCCTAAACAGTCATGTTCAAGCCAGAGGAAACACAATTTCTAGTTTGTAAGAGTTATTCCCATATTGCAATAATTGTATCCCTCCTACTTCAAGTTTAGATAAATATGCAGTTCTGTTGTATATCACGTACTGATTTATGACCCAGATAAATCACTAAAAATTAAACCTAAACTGTTGCATTTGGACTGACTAATCCTAGACAAATACTATTTCTTTAATAATGAAAGCAAGCCCAAAATGCATTGTATTGTATTGTAAGGGAAGTGACAGTTCTGCCAAAACCCTGCATAACTTGCAAGATGCAGGCTCATGTGAGATTACTGCATACTGTGCTGACTAAGAAAAAGAAAGGACAGAATCAGGTTATTGTGATGCTACCATATATGTTAGGCCATTCCTGAGATGAGAGATGCATATGTAGTGCTGCCTCTGTGCATCCCTTCCGGAGTCAAAGCACTCTCCAAGTTTTCCTTGTATTTTGGGGTCAAAGTAGAAAGAGGCCTCTCTCTATACAATGAATAGGATATTGAAAGGTTTTTGACTGAATATTATCATGGCACATTTATCACAAAGCTACTCAAATTAATGCATTTGAAGGAGAAAGCTGTCTTGCATTTTTTCTAAGGGACTGGATTTCTCCTAGTTGCACAATGTGGTTTTGTATTTATTCCCATGATGATGTTTAGACTTTATGGCTGGATAGTCTAAAATATTATTAGATGGCAACAATAGCTTCCAATCTATTGCCTGGTCAGCTAGATTTTTATTGTTTAAAACAGCTTAACCTTTCCCTACCATTTTATAGAGTATATAGAGCTTATTCCAACCATTTTATATTTTGGCTGAAAGACATATTTAGTAGGTAGATTTCAAAAGCACTGTGATTGAAAATTTGTATCCTATGGAGACATTTGCAGTAATCTGTTCTTAGCCTAATGCTAGTTATTCTTTAGCAATGATCTCAAAGAAAATACAAAATCTCTGCTAGTAAATATTGAAGGTGACATAAAAATTAGTGGAGTGGTAAATAACGACAGGACAGATCATTTCTGTGTTCTGGATTTGCATCACTTCATAAGCTGAGCTCATCTGAACAATATGCATTTTAATGCAGTCAAATACAAAGTCATATGCCTGGGAACAAAAAATTCCAGTCACATGTACAGAATAGCAGAAAAGTACCCTTGAAATACAGTGATATTGATGAAAATTTAGAGTTTGTGATAAGTAGTGTCTGAATATGAGCTCCCTGTTCAATATAACGGCCAAGAGAAAAACATTAGCTTTGAATGGGTAAGCAGTGAATGTCAAGCAGGAGGGAGATGAGTTCATTGCATGACTGAGATAATTGCTAGCATTCTTTGTCCAGATCTTGTTTTCAGACATTAAGAAAAAATCTGAAAAAAAAAAGTTAAAAGGTTCAGAGAGGAACAAAGGAATTATTCTGAACATGGGGAAGAGGAGTTCCAATAACATATGATTTAAGAAAATTAATCTATCCAATTTATCTAAGGGTAGGTTATTAGGTGAGTTGTTACCAGTCTTCAATATCTACATAAAATATCTGTTTTACAATTCTGAATATCTGTGAGTACAGCATTAAAAAGGGTAACATTATCTAGTGGATGGAAGCTGGAGTTAAACAAATATGGACTTAAAGAAAACTACGCAGTGGTTTAAAACTGAAGGTAATTGATTACCAGAACAATTTATCCAGTATCAGAATATATTTTCCCCCTCTGAATATCTTTTTGAAAAATGTACTATTGTTTAAACAGAAGTTAATTTAAAATAGATTATCGTAATGATCCCTTTGGTTTTACAATCCATTAAAGAGATATTACAAATCTCCAAATATGACCCAGAATGCAGATTTTTGTTTGAAGAAAATGTTTACAAAATGAAAGACCTACAGGAATATGTGCTTCATTCATTTTAAATCTCCAAGAGAAGTGTTTAAAAGAACTAAGAGACCTCTAGTGATAGCTGCAATGCAAATATTATGTATCAGAATTTAAAAGGGAATCTAGAAGAGCAGTGACAGGAGTTTCTGCTAACTGTCTAAAGTGTCCTAAAATGCTGAAGTAAAATAGCAAACTGGGAAGGCATGGCAGTAAGAACTGAAGGCAGTAATAGCATAATTATTGGCATGTTGCTTATAATAAGTCTTGATTATTGCCCTTTTTAACTCGCCACTGGCTTTCTCTTTTTACCCCTGAATGTAGCCAAGATTGTGAAATAAAACTATAGCCATTAGATGAAAGAGTTTTGCTGAGACATTTTTTGAAATATTGGTACCACTGCTCTATATTTCTGTGGCTTGTCATGTGAAAGAAATGAAGAAAAATATTAGTGAGCCATTAGAAAATGTTTGACTCTGTACTGCTCTGTACTGTCATGCAAAAGAACTGCTTCTGTTGCTGAAGACATACAAGGTAAAAGATATTAGTATGGTAATGACACCAGAAAGGGTCAAAGGATGGAGTAATGAGAACAGACATGTCAGAAGGATGAATAGGTGTGATCATTAATTTCACTTGAAGAGGCAAGATGTAGATTCTGGCAAGATTTAGGGGACAAGTAGAGGCTGAATATGATGCAATAGCTATAGGACAGACAAGAGGTGAACACATTTGGATAAGGCAAGAGACAAGAGAAACACTCTTCCTGCATGTAGCATTTATTCTTTTTTACAGGGTAACACCTCATACTGCTGCAGGGTGAGCTCAGGGATAGAAAAGGAAAGAAGGCTGCCAAAAGGCAGACTGCTTTTGTCTGCCAGGTGTAGCTTTTCAAAAACTGCTCACCTCAGTTGATTCAGGGTAGCTCCTGTTTCAGAGCACACGATGCTAAATGCCATGACTGAACAACTTGTGAAAGAAAGTACCTAAGTACAGAAACTCATGAAAGATAAATTTCCTGGACTCAAGAACAGGAGCAACAACAAGAGAGCGTTCATCATTTCATACCTCTCCTTTGCTTCAGAGCCATTATTAACACTGCTCGGTAACGAGAATGTGTATAAATCAGGGGCAAGGATCTCAGCAGGGTCCCATCACAACAGCCCTGGAATCCTAGTGAGTGCATATGTTGGTTTTATAGTATTCTTAAGCATGATACCTAATCACTTTCCTTGCTGGCTACCTACAGGAATGGAGTAATCCTAGAAACGCAGTGAAGATGAGAGGATATGTATATATGTTTTAGTGGCAAGGTCATGAGCACTGATGTAATAGCAATAATTATCCAAACAACTTTGACATTCTGATCAAAGACGCCCAAAAGCAAAGAGTTCAGTTACTTAGTTTAAGCTCCCGCATTTCAATTAACGTTCAAAGAAATCCTTCCTTCTAGACTGAACAGAAATGAGTTATTGATGTAATTATACCAGTGAGGAGAAAAAACTTTAAATACTAGTTTTACCAACTGATACTAGGAAACTATTTCTTTTCAATATCCCATTAAATGCTTTTTCTTGTTCTATTTGCCAGGGCCTCAGTTCAGCAAAACACTTAAATGTTTGAGGTAACTTACTCTATTCAATGAAACACACAGTTTCATACTTACCCATATGTCCCATTGACATTAAGCACATACTTAAAGTTAAGCACACAATTAAAGGCTTAGCTGAACTGGATACTAAGCTCTTTATAAAAGAAGTTAGTTCACAAAGAGAAAATGAGCAAGGGCTCATTTTTTCTTAGTTGTGCTTTACAGCTAGATCTGTGTTTAAAGAGAACAGTGTCTAGAAAGAAATATTTAATCCTAATTCCTCTCACAGGAGTCTCCATACAGAGCCAGCTGCAAAGGAAGACTGATTGGAAAATTAGGATTTTAGACTAGCACATCAAGGGGCATCTATTCTAGTCACCCTATTACTGCAGACAACAAAGTTGCCTAGCCCTTGTTAGCTTTTCCTTGGGTATAGTGTCCACATAGATACAGAACTGAGGAACCATTGCCAGCTGCCTGCCTAGTTACCTGGACCAAAACTAATACAGAAGCTTGTATTACTGGAAAAGATGTCACGCTTTTGTAAAATCAGGAAGGTGAAACAATGCAATATGCATCCCTTTAGATTGTGAAATCTTTAAATAACAGCCATCCTGTACTGCTCTCTCATTTCTCAGAGTTCTTACTTAGATTTAGATGTGCTACAGACCCATCACCATGATATGACAGTTAAGTTCATAATTTACAGCATTAAGGTCTTGTTGCAGTTCTTCAAAAGTGTTTGAAAGAGATGATAATTTTCCTTTTTGAACTGTCAGGCACTTTTCTCCCAAATTCCCTAAACCATGGATTGATATCTAAGTGTATGCCTGTGTTATCTTTATACCTCACAACATACTCATAACTATTTCTGATTACTGATATTAATTTTTGTCATATATCACAGTTTGAGTTTCACATCACCTACAAGTCCTTTTCTTGCAATAAACAACATTACTTACATATGCTTATCTCATTCGATAAACAAAAGATTCCAAGAGAATCTTTATGCTGCAGTTGGATTCAGATAAATAGTCTTTTCAGCACTGCTATGAGTACAAGTGACATTTTTGAACCAAAACTTAATAGAGAGCGACTGGAATAGCTGACTCCTGATTTTTTGTGGAGATAAAATGAAACTTCAGTCTTCAGACAGTCCTATCATTGATTTTAGTCTTTTATCTCCCATGAAAACATCCCCCTCAAAAATCATTTAGCTGTGGATTTAGCAAAAACAGAAAGCAGATTTTGTCTGTTTTCAAGCTACCCCAGTAATACAGTTATCTGACTTTATTAGGGCATACAGATGCTAGCTGGAGAACAAACCCACTTCTAAGCTGACTTAACCCATTTCTTACCCTGGTAGGAAGAAATATATTTAGAATGTATCCTTGGCAAGTCACATAGAAAGATCTCAGTGCTGGGAAAAAAAGAGATGGCAAAAAAATAACGAATGGAATAATAAGTGGAATAAGGTGTGTGCCAACCTACAGATCAAGGTTCTGCATTCCCAGCAACTCCTTGTGTGTCATCATATCCTTGTGGCTGACTACAGTTCTTCCCTTCCTCTACCACCCATCCTCCTTGACTATCATGTTTACTTGAGCATATCTGGTATTGCAAGCTGCAGAGAAGCATTTAATCATCTGTTTTTCACAGCCTGCCAAGCCTCATCAAGTCCTGGGATAGGCCCATGTATGGTGGAGATGTGGTCCCACTCCTAGTGCATGGGACCACCTACAACTAGGACGGAAGAGCCAGGAGGTGAATACTGCAAACTCTCATCAGAAATGCTATTGTACTCTTTTCCCTGCTGTCTATGGCCAAAAGCCCTGTCCTCACCAAGGGCCTGACAGTGTTTCTCTAGAGATGCTGTGTTTTTCCTGGCACACAGATCTGACTGGCCTGTGTTCCCTGCACCATGACCTCTGGGACCCAGCTATTGTCGTGTCAGACCACTTCACCCACATTCTTGTCCTCTGTGCTGCTCCTCATGAGTACATTGTTGATAACCCTCAGGCTGTGCACACTTAAGGCAAGACCATGGAGCAAGGCTGTCTATTCTCTGAGTCCAACACCACGCTCTGCTTGGCAGGACAAGTACAGCAGTGTGTAAGCTACTCATGCTCTCTAGCCCCTACATGTGCTCAAAAGTACCACTTGTGACACTGTGGTCTAGGAGCACACCTTGTCTTTATCACTGTGGACACTGACTATGCCCATGTGAAGCTTGCACCTGACTCTGTGGGTACTCTGTGAGAAGAGCCTGTGCTCTGCTTGTGCCACAGAGTACATGGCTACCATTGTGTGCTTTGACTGTGCAGCTCTTATTAATCAGCCTTGTCAATATATGATAGTAGATACCAGACATGAAAGCCTTGGAGTATGGAACATGCAGATTTCACATGCGATTATCCTGGCCAGGTCATCCTCTTCTCTACCAGGGACACACAGGCCAGAGTGCTTCCCAAAAACCTTCAGAGTACAGTTGAAAAAGAGTATGGAAAGTCAGAGATTTCAGCTGCACAAATGGGAGCACTATAGTAGGATGATGTGCACAATGCCAGGGAGCCTCTGTATTGCTGCATGAACTTCTTGTTCTGCTCCCAAATTCCTCTACCTGCAGTATTGGACCTTCAAGGCTCAGAGTTTGCAGGTGCCTTATTTCAGGAATTGAGGAAATTCAAGCAGTGGAATGAATTTAGGGATGCTCGGCATGATAACAAGGCAACAGGAAAACCTTCTCTCTAGTTCAAGACAAACACAGAAGGGAAGGAGGGAGGAAACAAAATTTGTTTATGAATGCATAGTGAAGCCTGAAGTAGGTGTACTGGATGAAGAAGCAGAGAATTTATTTGCATTGCTTAGCTGTGTGTGGTTACATTTGTCTAGTAATTGGGCAACTAAAACCTTTGGGATGTCTTTCCCTAAGAGCAAGTTAAATGAAAGGCAGCAGCTACAGAATGAATGTGTGCAGAGGTGTGAAGAGGAGGACGAGGAGGGTAGAGGTTGGGTTTGTCAGTGTTCTGTGGAGTGTTCAGTGTTCTGAGGTGGGAAACTGCTGCTCTTTGTTTAAATGTCTGATCCCACAGTGGAAATTCTTACTGCTATTAAAAATGCAGTAGGGACTGAATTTAATTGCCTAGTTACTGAAGAGGAGAAAATGGTTACTCTATTAGAAACAATGGTAATAAGGTGATAGCTCAGGATCTTTCTTTTCTATGTTAAGGTCCTGATTCTAAAAGCTACTGAGTGCTTAGCCAATTTATACAGCAGGATCCGTATGGAAAGAGATTGGAAGAGGTCAAGTATTCCATGGTGACCTTTGCTGTCACCACAATTAGCTGGTGCCTTTGTATCACCCAGTATGTCTCAGTGTGTACATCTCACTCACTGTTTTCCCAGAGCTGCACCAGAGCAAGCAGCTAGAGTTGGCATATTTGCCTGTTTGCTAAAGGTAAAATGTTAAGGAAGCCAACTTTTGCTTTCATTTTGATAAAAGTTTGATTATACATCCTGTGCTAGTTGTAACACTGTTCTTTTGCTGTCTGTCTCTACACATGCATCTCTTGCAATCCACTGCTTACTGCAATGCTCTTCACAGTCCCTAGCAGCTGGTGCTGTGAACAAAGAGACTTATTGAGCGCTAGTTGATGCTAGGCACTGTTCTGGTAGCTGGAGCCGAGAGAACCACAAGATGATTCAGTGTTTGTTGGTCCCACACGCACACACCCCCTCCCACAACATGTGCTCGACACTGTCCTGAGCATGAACCCCGGTTTTCAGAGCTGCAGTTCAGCTACCCTATAGAAAGCACCAAGACAACTGCTGGTTGTTCCTTTGAACTGTTACAGCACCATGGGCTCAGGGTAGCAGTCCAAAATAACCCATGTATGATTCCTGTGTCCCCATGGGGACATATATACCCATATTTCTCATCTCTCCCCTTACCTACAGAGTGTGAGGACAGGGACCAGTAAGAGCTGGGAGCACAGCTCCTTCTTCCCTCTTTGCAGAGCACAGGCTCTGCTCTGGTTTCCCCATGCCATTTTGTTTCATTTAGGTTTGTTTTCCCCTCATATAGCCCCTTACAAAAAAGTTATTGAAGAGCTCTAAATTGTAGGACAGGCCATCCTTCTCAGTGTTTTGTTGCAGCTCATGTTTGCCTGGTGCAGAAAAGTCTGTGTGCAGCCTGAGCTGTGTACAGTACATAACACATCTCAGAGCTGTACAGTGCTGAGATCATCCTGGAGGTGCAAAAATAACAGTCAGGCAGTGAAGATCTCTGACAGTCAATACATAACACCAAAACTGGTAGAGGGAGAATGTATGTGAAAGAAAATCATATGCAAAATTTAACGTGAGGTGCTGTTTGTTTGTGGGATTTTTTTAAGATAGATATGCAGTTTCCATGGACACTCATTTTTATCTTAGAGTATATTTCCTTTTATTAAATATGCATAACCAGACTTGCTCAGGATGTGAAGTCTGGTGTTTTATTTTCTTTACATTGTCTCTAGGGAATCACTAATAGGCAAGCAGATTTCTGAAGACATTTAGGACAGTTTTACTATCCTGCTATCAAAGATGTTTTAAGCCTCAGGAAGCCAGCCAGATATAAGGACAAAGAATACAGAGAAGGTAAACTGCTGTATACGGTATGAAAAGCTCATCTCCCCCTGGCATGGCTCATTTTTCTAGTAGATAGATCTTTTCTTTCAACAGGTTTTCCTACTGTCTAGTCCTTCCCTTGTTTTGCCTTTTTTCTTAGCCTTAGTAGCAGCAAATAGTTATTACTGATAAAATCTGATTGTGATGGGACATGTTGGCCATGTGACTTGAGAACTGCATGGGGAACAGGTGTGTGATGCAAAAAGGCCAAGTGTTTAAGAGGGGTTTTTTGGGAGGGGTTTTTTTGGGAGGGGTTTTTTGTTTGTTTTATTTCACATATATCTTGCTTTAGAAGAAGAACGTTTCAAAAGAGAAAAGGCCTCATCTGCCTTTTAGGACAGCCTGGGAGGCATGGTGGTATCTTTCCAAGGTGTCATACTTTAGAAAGCCTAAGCACTGAGTTACACTGAACTTAACACAGTGTATAACCAAAGAGAAAAAGTAGGTGTGTGGGGGGGGGTGGATCCTATTTTTTAATTATTTTAAATTTTAGGGCACAACAATTTTTTCTGGCTTGCTGATAAGAAGGAATTAGAGGTGACAGATTCTTTTCTGAAGTTTTCCTTCTGTTTCCCACTTAGCACACAGGCTCAGAGTTCATGACCATGTCCTTTTTAAAAAAAAAAAAACGAAACCCAAACCAAACAAAAAGCAGCAGGTAATTTCTTTAAATTAATTTATTCTTTCATTTCTAGGAAAAAGAACTGGTGCCAAATTCAGCAAGTGTATTAAAAGCTATTGATACCACATTGTTTTATGCTCAGGTCCCCACCTGGTCATATGGCCCAGGTTCATAACAATTTTTACATTATTGCAGCCTTCTGGAATCAGGGAACATACATTTCTCTGTCAGGTTAAATGGTGAGAACATTGTCACTGTCTCACTGATGTGCCATTTAGAAAGGAGAAGGTGAAAAATTCAGAATTATTCTATCAACATCACTTCACTTTTTCCATTAAAAAGGTAGAGTGTAGGGCAAGTTCCCCACAAATGTCATCACTTATATCTGCTTATACTGCAGTCTTCTATCTGAAGGCTCTCATAGTGTTTTTATCCATTAGCCTCTTCTTTATCATGTCCATTTTATATTATCTTGGACACTGTATCAAACAGCAAACTATGAAAGCTAAGAGACGAGCAAAGGGCAAGTGGCATAGAGGTTGATGCAGGAGGTGGACTCATTTGGCATTTCATCCTGATCAGATTACTGCATTTAATTTGGACATTGGAATCTGACGTCTTCTGACACTTCTCATGGCAGGAGGAAAGGTGGATGGCAGCAGAAAATTTTGTACAAAGATCTGAAATTCAGCAGGGCAAGAAAGATTTGTTGCCATTCTTTTGTATTGTTACACAGTGGCAAATACAAAATAATTGCATTCTAGCACAAGTATAGAATTTCTTGGCTGTGAGTAGGAGGCAGGTTGCACTGAGTTTGGTGCATGACCTTTCTGGCAGTGGAGATCAGGCCTGAAAATGCATCTACAGATTGTATAACTCTGTCTTCATGACAAGCATGGACAAAACGACCGAGTTATATGAGACCCCAGTGGCCTCAGTTCCTTCTCTCTTATACAGCAAGTACAGGAACCTGTGAAACTCTGTGGTCCAAACAAGTGTATGGCCACATGCCTTCATGTCCTGTTATTAATCACTGTTGCTTTATATCCTGAATGTGAGTCAGGTAGTTCTTCAATAAGGCAGAAATGGATTCTGCATTGTGAAACCTTGCATTCCTAATCTCAGTGCTGGGATTTCACAGAATGGGGGAAAAAAAATCTAAAAAGGCATAGTTTTTTGCCTTTATCCACGTCTAGGTAAATACACACATCTGTTGCTCACCTGCCTCAGGGAACTCTGTGCATCCTCCTCTTACCATCACTGCCCCGCTGTCTTGCAGCAGGCAGGGAATCACAATTAGCAATTAACATTGTTTCACTAAAGTGCCTTTAGAAGAGATTTTTTTAGCAGAAGCCTCTCAAGTGATAATGATTTCCAGCAGGGCTGACTGCCCAGCAGGGCTGGGGATAAACTGCTTCGATCAGTGCAGCTCGCTGAAGTACATTAAATTTGCACTTAGTGTGGACACACTTTTGAGTTACTTTTCACACCAATCTCCTTTGGCATGGAAGGGCAGCAGTGAGCTGCATTGCTTAAGGCATACAGACATGATAATACCTGTTTTCATGACAAACAAGGATTTATATCGAAGACCCTACTCTAAGAAGGTGGTCTGTGCTCTACAGCTGCCAGTTCTAAGTGTGATTAGTCAGCCCTAATGCTGAGCTATTAATGTGTTCCTCTTCTCTCATTATATCCCTTCTCCATGAGGCAGTCTATCTCTTGCATCAGTAATGACCAGCTGCAGAGCCTCAGGGTTTTCTCTAGCTACTTTTAACTGATCTAGCACTTCTTATTTTTTCCATGCTCTGCCCTTTCCTTGATTGGTAAATTCCCCAATGTCTTTAATCAAGCTGTGTTGAGCCTAGCAGCTCTGGCAAGTTTTCTTTTGTTTTAATAAAAGGTGAGCTTGTTCCCCAGGCAGGTTCTGCCAGCTCAATTTCAACTATTGCACATTTGTCTTAAAAAAGGGGCCTCCCATCCCACAACCACAGGCAATACAATATCCTAGGTGAACTCCTGCAACCTGCCCTTTCCCCTTCAGAGGAAAAAGGGACTTTTCCCTCCCACTTCACTGAGGTCAGTGTTTTTGCTGAATGCATTCTTCGTTCACAGCTTCAGGCTAATGGACACAACGGGTTTAGTTGTGTGACTGCTGTTCAGCCCAGCCTTAGATCTCAGATGGCCATTTGGGCTCTCCAGAAATGTCCTTACTTAATATTCTGACACTGATAATGTTCAAACCTGTAAAGCCAAAGTTAGACATTTTTTGAGATCTCCATGCCTGTCTCGGTTTTCAGTCTCTCCATTTTTTAAGTAATTGATCAAAGCTGGGAGCAATGTTTCAGGTAATCAGACTCTGGAAAATTTCACCTGAAAGGGAGAAATAAACTTCTTATGATTTTGGTCAGCATAGGTGAGTGGATTTGGTTAGCAGAATTTTTTTTTTATTATTATTATTTCAAACTCTTCTTGAAATGTTAACTTTGCAGCCCCTCCTAATATTTACAAGCAGGCACACTTGTTATGGAACTGGAGGACAGGTGAGAGGAATCCAAGATAACTCATGAAGACTGAGAAGCCTGCAACTTTTCCTGGCATTCCCTCTAAGATATGATGTTCCTTCTGTCAAGATTCTTGTCAAAACCGGTCTTGGAATTTATATGGGGGGGGGGGGGGGGGTAAATTTCCAGCCAACAAAAAGGCCAAAAAATTCAAAGGAAAGGCTAATTATCAGAATTATTTATTTAGACACTAAAAGCGTGAAAATTGCTATTAAAAGCATCTCTGTAATTCATCTAGCCCTGTATAAATTGAAGTGATAAGTCAAGATGAGTGCAATGTAGGGCTGTTTCAGGCAAAAAAAATCAAAATTGAAATATTGAACCAAATGATGTGAGAAATCATCAAAATTTACAAAATGCAGTAATTTATTTAGTTCCATGCGACATAAACCAAAATCTGTCACTCTTTAAACACTGATTACAGAAAGCAGGTGATGACTAATTAACAAAGGTAGGAGGGATTTAGAAACCATCCTCCTGTCACTCAGTAGGTAATCAATCAGAATTAGTCACCACAACGAGGAGAACCAGAAGCTACTTTCCCTGCCTGATGGACATAGAAACCACCTCCCCACCTTCCAGGAGAAGAAGCTGCTGGATGCTATGGCGGAGCCTGTCCTGCCTATATGAAACATTTCAGCACTCCTCAGAATAGTGAGGAAGGAAGGGGGAGCATGTGAACCCATATAAGGGTTGGTATTTTCAGCTGTGATGTGGAACTGCCTCCCAGGTCTTGCTCCAATTAACGTTTGCTCATAGTGTCAGAGGAGAAACTACCGCATGTCCCAAGAGGGATGTACGAACCCTTAAATCCAGGATCAGATCCTGTGTAGGTTTCCCTTAGGCATCACTGCAGTTACAGATATGTGGTTCAAACAAGACACCTCAAATTTCTCATTGCTCACCGTTCTCTAATGTCTTGCTAGGCAGGAAGGCAGGGAAATGAGGGAACCCCTGCAATGGTCCATCTTGGCTGAAAGTACAACATCCAAATCCTGACAGGGTGGGAGATGGCATATTGCTTTCTGCTGAGATGAAGTGGACCTCAGTAAAAATTAATAGAGTGGGTCTGCATGAAATTCTTGGATCAAAGGCAACAAAACCATCTACCAGCTCTTCTAAGAGTCTTGGCTCAATATTTTTTTCTCAGATGGAACAATTAGGAAATTTGACCTGAATTCAGGAATAGTTTCTGGACAAGAGAAAATGCGTTTTCTGGTGACTTTATTATTGACTGAAGAAAATATGTTTACTTAGTACCACAGCAATATAAATAGCTTTTATCTCCATTACAAACAGACTTATTTTATCTATCAATGATGTACTTTAAATCTCGTATTTCCTTTACAAAAAGGTTTGTTTTACCAGTGACTTACTTTAAATCTTATAGTACAGTTCTGCCAACCCTAATTTTCTTTATGGCCAGATGCAGAACAAAGAAAAATAGGTGCTATATACTCCACATTCACAATCAGGAAAGCGGTGGGCTCCACAAGCTTTCCTTCTCTGTTCAGACTTCTGTCTGCACAGAACAGAAGGAGAGGGAGATACTGGGGCAATTGCTGAGGCTCTCTAGCCATGGAGGAGGGAGAATTGAAGTCAACTGGTTAAGCGGGGAAGCCCTGCAAATAGTGAGTGAGGCAGAGAGGACCTCATGCCTCAGCCACTGTACAGGGCTCCAACAACTCTGGTGTTTCCTCTGCGCTGGCCACCAATTATACAAATGTCATTAGCTTTAGGACTCTGTTTGTCTGCATAAATAAACCTCCCTGGCCCAGATCAGGAAATTATTGTTTTTGCTTTCTGAACAGAACAAAGCTTAGTGTGGTGATGAAGCTACACACTTAGCATTGAAGACGTGAATGTATGAAGTCAATTATAAAAGGAAAGCTCTGTGGTGCGCAAATAATTGGTACAAGTACAGTGGCTTTTCTGCATGGAATATATCCTTGGTGTATTGCTGCAGCCTTCCAACACAGCCAAAGAAAAGTAACAGAAGGAATAAACTCACCTTAAAAAGTAAGTTTGAATGGAACAAAGATGGGAAGTTAGGGGTTAGCAGTGGGGTACATATTAATTAATATTTTAAAAGCCCCAACTATGAATTTCCATACTTTGAGATATTTGAGGTTCTTTTAAGTACAGCCAGAAGTCAGAATTCTCTGAATCATTAATTGCTGTGGTGATCATTAGTGCTGGGCACCCAGTGAGTGTTAGAAACAAATAAGGACAGTTTATATTCAGAAGTATTTACAATCTGAATTGAAATAGAGCACAGTGAGTGGAAATTATGACTGAATAAAATACAAGAGAGGGGTTGTTAAGTCAGTTTTGGTAGTACTGCAATGCTTCAATGAGACTATTTTAGGTGTGCAGGTTGCTGTGGTATTGCTGCACCACCCCTCTGAGAGGTGTGCTCTTCGCTCAGTTAAAACCTGTCTGGAAGGCCAGGCCCAGAGAGTTCTGGTGAGTGGTGCTACGCCCAGTTGACAGCCAGTCACTAGGGGTGTTCCCTAGGGCTCAGTATTGGGGCCAGTCCTCTTTAGTATCTTTTTAATATCTGGACAAGGGGATCAGTGCACTCTCAATAAGTTCACGGATGATGCTAGATAGGGTGGGAGTGTTGATCTGCTGGAGGGCGGAAAAGCTCTGTGCAGGGATCTGGGCAGGCTGGATCAATGGGCCAAGGCCAGTTGTTATGAGGTTCAACCAGGTCAAGTGCTGGGTCTTGCACTTGGGTCACAACAACCCCATGCAGCACGACACCCTGAGGAATGAGTGGTTGGAAAGCTGAACAGTGGAAAAGGACCCAGGGGTGCTGGTCAACAGCAGCTGAACATGAGCCAGTCTGTGTGCCCAAGCGGCCAAGAAGGCCTGTATCAGAAATAGTGTGGCCAGCAGGACTAGGGAAGTGATTCACCCCCTGTACTGGGCACTGGTAAGGCCACACTTTGACTGCTGTGTCCAGTTCTGGGCCTCTCAGTTCAGGGAGGACATTGAGGTCCTGGAGCAAGTCCAGCAAAGGGTCTGGAGTGCAAGTCCTGTGAGGAGCAGCTGATGGAGCTGGGGTTGTTTAGTCTGAAGAAAAAAGAGGCTCAGAGGGGATCTTATCACTCTCTACAACTCCCTGACAGGAGGCTGTAGCCAGGTGGGAGTTGGTCTCTTCTCTCAGGCAATCCACGACAGGACAAGAGGGCATAGCCTCAAGCTGCGCTAGAGGAGGTTCAGGTAGGACATCAGGAAGAATTTCTTCACTGGAAGGGTAGGTAAGCATTGGAATGGGCTGCCCAGGGAGGTAGTGGAGTCACCATCCATGGAACTTTTCAAGAAATGACTGGACATGGCACTTAGTGCTATGGTTTAGTTGATATGGTGGTGTTTGCCCAAAGGTTAGACTCAATAATCTTGGAGGTTTTTTCCAACTTCAATGATTCTGTGATTCTCTAATTTTATTATTCTATCTCTTCTCCACAACGCAGCTTTGCAAAAAGGAGGATCCAAGATTTCACCTCATAAAATTTCAAGGGTATGAAGTATAGGAAAAGTCACATAAACCATAAGAGCACCATGCCCTGAAATCTTTGAGTTGGCTGACCTAATTTAGGCCACAGTGATATCAATGATATCACACTCTGTCAGAGGACAAGTTGCTTCAAAAGCTCTTACCAGTTTGATTCACATCAATAACTCTCCTGGCAGCTCAGGGAGTCCAATCCATCCTCTTCATCCTTTCGTATGTCTCTTGAGTGCTTGATTTCCCTCTCATTGGACACCAAGGTAAGAGGGCTGCAGATAAGCAGGTTCTTGAGGGTGCTTCAGATGACCGAGATCTTCCTGGTGGGAATGCCTGGCAGACAGCACCAGAGCTGGCCACGAGAGTGCTCCAACTCCTCTTGGAAGCCACTGTACTGGATGTGACCCTCTGCAGAATTACCTATGGGCTGAAGAGGAGAAGCCCATATTGCCTCCACTGAACTGGGTGCTCCCCTGGTGTATCATTCATGAGGTTCCACATTTGGGATGGAAGATTTCAATAGCTAGACGAGATTTTGGGGAAATCTCAGTGCTAAACAGAGCAGTGCTCGATCTCAGCTGTATCCAGACAGTGTAAGTACTACATCCCATGCCTCATCCGTTATGTGTCACAATAACAGGATAAGTTTAAAACTGTTTAAACCCCAAAAAGACTCACATTAGCTCTTGCTTCAAACAGCAGAGGAACACAAGAAGTAGTTAAACACCATTCATAATCCAGTATTAAACTCAATTTAAATAGAGTTCATTGTCTAAATGCTAGACAGCCTTTTCCATGGCCATTTAGGATAGGAATGGGGCTAGCTTAATGCAGACTAGAAATTAAGCCAATATTAAAAAAGATTCAAATGACATTTCAAAGGAACTCTAGCTGCACACATAGTCGCTTGCACAGTGGATGCTCCATCTGGCAAGTCATTAGAAGTCTAGAGAAAGAGGGAAATGGGCACTGAATGACAAGATAGTACACATTTTTTAGACATGGTGAATTACCAGTCCTTTACTGGTCCATTATCTGACTGTGTTTCCCTCTCTTTCCCTCCTTGTTTCTAAGATTTATAATTTTGTCCACTGAGGGGAATTTGTGGAGTCTTTGCCACTCTCCTTATTTCATTTAATGATGAGAGGGGGAGTTTCTGTCCTATTTAGGCTAGAAGGAGGTGCTGGAGCTTGAGTGGCTGAAGTGACATGTAATGTGTTGGCCACCTCCTTTTGGATGGAGGATGGTGACCATGGAGGAACCCCCAGGTTAGTTGCTATCACAGATGATTATTTCTCTTCAGGAGCAGAACCTGGACAGGCTGTGAGGCTCCGGCAAAGTCTCCCGGCTCACAGGTAGCACAGCAGGATTTCGTCCACTTGTGTCTTCCTCTAGTGTTTCTGCTACATAAGAAACACCCTACCCTGAGCTGCCCTGAATGGGTGCAGGTGAGAAGAGGTTACAAAGAGAAGTCTTAATTCTCTGCACAGCATGGAAGTAATATTCATCATCTAGTTGCCAAGGAACAAAGTTCCTCCTAAGGAATAATGAACAATAGAGAAGCCAAAAATACTATTAGAAACTATTTGGCAATATACCATATTTTTACTTTGTCTCAAGCCTTAATCTTATGATTGCCTTGATAGAGGTCTAGAGCACAGACTAAAATGATGGAATAGGCAAGGAGCATATATCATTTTTTTCCTGTTCTATGTCACTGCTTTGCAGAGAGGATGTTCCTGCCAGGGGACATGTACATCATTTTTCAAGTTCTGTGTCAGTCTTCTAAAGAAGATATCTGTTGATCATGCTCAAATTTATCTAGGGAGTATATCTATCTCAGCAGAGAGAAAAATAATTCATTCTTTAGATATGCCAGTCAGAGCAAACATCTGTCCTTACCGTGAGGGGAAATGATAGGATCCATATCCATATCCTCTGTGACAAGCTATTCCCAAGGAAGGCATGAGTCTCACTGTTAACATGATCTGCAGGAGAAACAGTGGTATGCAGCAGCACCAAGAACACCTTCCTAAACCAAAGAGTGTTTATCCCTAAAATTTCTGATTTACACTCTGCCTCACTGCTGGGAGAATTTTACACCATTCCCAGAAAACCTTAAACCCTTTTTTGTCTGCATTACTGTTCAGGTTTAAATAGTTTCCCAATGAGAGCTGTCTCACAGACTGCAAGGAGACACTTTATGTCTTTGAGTTTCAGCCACAGGCTTTGGGCTTTGCAAACTTTTGAAGATGTTTAGGATAATAGAGTGTCTTTAAAAAGTAAAACAAGCCTTGAAGTATGAGAACAAAGCCGATCATGTCAAGTGGCAAAACACAGGGGTAAGGGAATAGTGGCTTAGGGATAGCAGAAGGGGAAAAATAAAATGAACTATCATCAAGTTGTCAGATTTACAGTTTTACGATCTGTACAAGCTTAATAGAGTTTAATAGAGTGGAAAAACCATACCTTTGAAGCTGCTGTTGGAATGCATATTTCCTGATGGGGTTAATTGAGGAAGGGCCAGAATTCTGCCAAATATTAGTAGTGCCATTTAAATGGGTTAAATATGTGTTCATTGTTATGTTGACAAAATAAAACTATTAAAGCAGTAGCTCATGGCTGTACTCACATACTATTTGCTGCATATTATCTTATAGAACTTTAGTGTGTTTTCTTTTCCCTCCCTGTACACTGGTTCTGTCAAACCATGCCCCTTCCACCTTCCTTGTCCCTTTTGTAACTTAGGCACTGTTTTTCCCTCCTTGCCCTTTCTCTACCCTCAGCACTGCATTCTGCTCCCCCCTGCCTTTACCATAGACTGTAGAGTGTGTTAGGTTTTGGAACCCTAGTTGCAAGACAGTAGAGAGACAAGCAGCAACACCAGCTCTGAAAAGCCCTTTGCTATTGAGATGTCATATTGGATGTCATTGTTGGCTTTGAAAGTTTATACCAACTTGAGAGTGAGCTATTGATAGCCTTTATTACAGGAGGAAGTTTTAAACTTAAGAAACATGGGAACAAGTAGCTGTACTATTTTTGAGAGGAGGGAGGAAGGTTTAGTTGCTTTTCTCAGCTGATGGTTTCAGTTTTGACTTGTTTTCTCTTTACTGGGCCCATTCTGTTAATGCTTCCCTAGGATATACCTGTAAAAATATAATTCTCAGGGCTCACTAGCTATGTAGTCATATTTAGACTTTTGAAAACAAGCAACACATCCTTACGGGCTCTTAAGTACACTAGTGATAATGATAACTGAAACAGTGGGTGATCTTTCCTTTCTTGGCAAAAATATTTCTGCAGGACAGTGCCACTGCCTTGGCTACAGTCCACCAGTCTCATCTTCCCTGGCTCACTGTCACAGCTTGCTTGTCTGGAATAAAGCTCTCAGATATGTTGCAAGAAATAAAAAATCTTATAGAGAAAGGGAGTTAATGACCACAGTCAGAATTATTAACATTAACCAAAGCCGAGTTAAAGGGACATGTGGCAGATCTTTGCACTGGGCTCCCTTTGTGACTCTTTGATCCTGCGCTGCTGCAGAACAATTCAGAATAGTAACACCTGCTGTAAAACAGCTCAGTGACTGTGCTAATTGCTAAACCAAGGGAAAACAGCATTAAATAACACAAGGGTGACCAACCACACTGTTTCTGCCTTCAATCACTCAACAAGAGATCAAACACCAAACTCCGCTGCTGAAACGCAGTGAGAAGGAACAGGAGACCTGGCACTTGTGCTGTACTTAGAGCCTAAGTCTCATCTGATACCCTCAGGGGAAGAAGTTAAACATAACTTTAAAGCATTTTGGGTGTTCAGGGCCATCTTTCCTGTTTTTCTCTCAGTGCAGAATAGGTGCACATTCTGATGAATATGTTTGAGAGTTGGAAGGTAGTAAGCGTCTGCAAAACCCTAAATGCACATGACTCCGCCCCAGGTTTCTTTGAAAAATGTAGTGGACACCTATCATGGATATGGATAGTTATTATTCAAAATACGTGGCAATTTTTATTATGAAATTAAGGTAGATTTGATCTATAGGAGTGGGATATTACCTTACGTGCTTTTCCCCCTTGCAATACATGTTGTACTATTTGCTGTTTGCAGATCTGAAGCAGGCAGGCCTTTGTCAACCTCAGTCACTGTAGGTGACTGTAAAGTTCTGGGGGATGCAACAAGATGGAGACTAATTTGCTGGTCTTACCTAAAATAGCCCAGTCCACGTATTTTAGAGCATTCCTTCCAGTGCAAGACAGTGATAAATTAGAAATCCCTGCCCCAGTAAAGCTTGTTAGTAAATCTGATACACAGTTAGCTGACAACTCTGATGCATAGAGTTTCAAACCTGCTCTTTGGAAACCCTGCCTTCTGCCCACCTCCCACCTCATTGTGAGAAAATGTATATCCATCAAATTTTCCATGGGATAGCTCATATTGCTATCTGGATGACAGAAGCAACATTTTCTGCATTAGCAACTCCCTATTGATAATGTCTTGAGGATTGAGAGAGGGAGATTAAGTCTGAATAAATATCCTGTGTTATTCATATTTAATCATTTTACTTAGAGACTGTCTAATCAGTCAAAGCAACAACTGTTACTGACATATAGGTTTCATAAAAATATATACTAAACTGAAGCAATAAGCCTTGTCCCTTTATATTCACCTTGAGCCTGTAAGCAGATCCCAGACAGAACAAACTGACTTCAAAATAGAAACTGATGGCTGTAATGAAAGAGCCATGTTACCAAGGAATGACAAACAGAAAGTTTGGACACATCTACACTGCTGGAGGAAGGGGGAAGGAGAAATTGTCCTTTGGAGAGCTTGGTCTGGTAAATAGTATACCTTTGTAACCCTATTAACTTCTGTATTTGGGACAGATTAAAGGTGTGAAATACATGTACCCAAGTATATGTATTTTAATATCACCACCTTAGAGTCGTTTTCCCCTCTTCATAAATGCCAGTAGGATGGGAGGAAAGGAGAAAGCAGCAGGGGGAGAGAGGACGGTTTTAGAGAGACTAAATTGTTTCTGTTTCTCTGAGGACAGACCTATAATACTTGGCAAAAGGCTAGGAAGCAGCATTTGGGGGAAGGAAGAAAGAAACAGTGAAGATGAGCTGAGAGGGGGACAGAGATGGTGATTTAAAAATTTCTGGAAGAGGTGGAGCAGATATATTACTGATGTGCTGTAAGTAAAGTGCACCATAACCAGTTTGGCTGAGGTGAGCTGGCATATGCTTTCACAATGAAATTTGGCTCCTCCATCACATGAAATATTCTCTGGTTGCTGCCCCATCATTTACCTGCATGGCATTCTACTTAGGACAAAGCAAGCTGTTCTCTACCTTTAGAGACAGTGAGTACGTGTCACTATGTCTTGAATGTTTCCACTGTAGCACAGAATAGAAAGCTTCTCCACTGCAAGCATTAGCAATGCAATTTCATAACTATCTGTTCAGACAGTGCACAGGAGCTTGAAAAACAGCTTGAGACACTTTATTCCCTCCAGGAAATGCCATCCGAGAATATGTTAATCTGACAAATATGCGAAAGGCTGTCCCCTATTGGTGAACCATGAAGAATACCACCTCCTTTTTTTAATGTGCTTGTGAGATATGCTCCTCCCTGCTGAGAGGGGAGCAATCCTTACCCTCTCATCAAACTAGACAGCTGAAAAGTATAGAGACATTGTTCTGCCTCCTTTGCCTTGCAACATGAATTTGATATTATCTGTACCACCTTTGACAATGCACTTGAAATTAATCAGAGGAGAAATGTCTTATTTGATTATATTTAACCATGAACATTGATCAGTTGCATGCAATTTTAACTTCAGAGCTGCATGTCCAAAGTCCTTTCTAAAAAGGGCAAAATGTTACCCAGAGATATATGGGAGCTTGTATAATCTGAGTCTCTGAAAAGACACACTCGGGGAAAATGAGTGTACGTCTGGGAAATTAAGAATAATTTTCTATGAAACTCTCTGTGAGAGATGGACAGTATCAGAAGAAAGATCCCTAAGACATTAATCCTTGCCCATTCCGTATTTTCACTGCAGTTGTGTTAACCCATCTTACTTTCAGATTGCTGCATTAATTTCTGGCAGACTAGAAATTCAGTCAAGCCTCTGAGGAGACCATAGCAAGACCCACAGTTCCTCAGCATTTCAAGTGGCACAGGAAGCATCTGACTTCCCTGCCTGTAATCTGAAAAAAAGACCCATTGAAACGATGTAGTTCTTTAGTCCTTTTTCAGGCTTCCTCTCTGCTACAGGAGACTTGCTGTGGCCTTGGTTACAATAATAATTTGGCATCCTTAGGGCAGATCAGTCAGAGGATCTATCAAGCAGACTCAGACAGAGGCAGGTAAGCCGAGACCTCTACACCTACACAGTATGCAACTTGAAGGCTTTGCTTTGGATGTTGTCTGTACAGTTCCCTAAATTGGAATTCCCCACCAGGAATGTTGTTAAAAGCTCTCCAAGGCCAGGTTACTAATGCAAACAGTCACATCCTCATCAGTGATGAGCACACATTTGGTCCACGCCTGGACCAGAGCTTCAGGCTTAGCTGCCTCCAAAAGTTCCCAAGTTTATCATGCATCAAAACTGCTCCACAGACTGAACCAGCACAGAACTGCCCTGCTTCACTGAACAAAATGGTTATGTTTATGAGTACTTTGTAAGATGGTACAAGAAAACTTTCCACTTTTTTTGCTTGTATCTTAAATAGGTAGAGACCATCCCTTGTCAGTTCTGGCCCTTCTTCCCCCCTGTTTCTTGGGGTAGGGTAGATCTCCCAAATTTTGTTTGTCCCATGATGGTCAGATAGTCCAACACTTTTTACTAGTGAAAATAATTTCAGTTAGGGTGAAAAAAAATAAAGAAAAGCAGAGAAGAGAGACTTATTGTAGTATGTAGTAGGACAGTAGTCTGATGGTCAAAAGATGTCTGCTCCAGTTTCTAGTCTAGAGATTGCGATAACTTATACTCCTCAGCTGCACAGAATATGTGAACTCAAACAGGCACACATGCTCAGGCAAGCTCCTCCTCTCCTAAAAGAGAGTTAGGATTGTCATACTTCTCACACCTTTCTCAGAGACAAGGGACTTCAGCGTGCTGAGGTAGATTTGCATGTCCTAACAGGACCTTTCTTGACTATCTCTCAGACTCATCATTCCTTCATAAAGGGCAATAACTTTTCCTATCTCTCACCCTGTAGCCTTCCTGCTCTCGAGAAACCCTAAGGGTCTTTGATGGCATTTCATGGAGGGAGTAAAGTGTCTCAAGCTGTTTTTCAATAGTTGAGTTCATTGGGGTTTTTTTTGGAACCTCAGAAGGATTTAATATCTCACAAAAGTGACTGGGTGGGTGGAGGAGGGAGCCTGAACACAAAATCCACTTGTTGATTGGGATTCTGGGGTGGAAGGAAAGGAGGAAAACATTGCAGGGAGTGTTTTCAAGCTCTTAAGAACATGTTTTTCCAAGTGCTGTTCTTAAGCGTAAGACTGCTAATAATAAGAGCACAGTAGGGTAATATACATGACACAAAAGCCACTCTCTCATTGCGAAGCTGAACAGTTTGTGATTTAGTAGATTTTTATGATAAAAGAGACAAAAGGAATAAAAGCTTTTTCCTTCTCAAAAGCTACCATGCTTAGTAACATCTCTTGCTAATACAAAAAACTCAGCCTCCACCCCCTCCTGAGATATGTTCTCACCCAATTAAAGTCCTCCTGCAGGTCTGTAGGCCTATTGACAACTTGTTCCATGTCACTAAACTTGGTTTGCTGCCCTGCTACCGAAATAACAATGCAGTGACTCCTAATGGTCTTAGTGTCAATAAATGGCAGAAGAGATGGAGTTTTGCAGACTGCCAGCATCCTACCTTGAATCTTCATTCTGTCATTCGTCTTTCTCTTTGTTTTCACTTCCATCTTGTTTTCAGCAGCAGGGCTTACAAACCAGCAGGAAGAGATTCGGTTTTGTTTTTTATTGTAGCGAAACAACTGTTGTTGTTGTTTGCCTTTTTTCTTTTTGCCAGTTTGCCATCGGCAGGCTGGAGATGAGAAGCTCTGAAGTGAACAAATTTGCCACAAGGTTACACAGAGGATGGTATTTGTGAGCACATGGAGAGGACAAAGAATCTGTGGGAAAGAGTAACCAGTATCCTTTAACACGAAATGGGTGTGTAAAATCTTGATAGAAAGAAGGAAACCTTTTTCTGTGCACAATACTAGGAGCCCAATTCTAGTCCAAATTATGAAATCCTCTCAAAGTAGACCTGTAGATAAGCTGCACAAGCAGTGTTAATGCCAACTATCATTTCAGCTGCAGCCCACCAGCTGGTGCAGTTTGTAAATCTGAGTATGCTGCTGAAAGCAAGGCAGTGTTCCCCCATTAGCAGTTCTGCCACCTTCTCATATGAGTGTATGGAATCCAGATAAAACTGACTTCATGCCTTTTCCGACAGAAAGCGTCACAAGTTCAAAATACTGAATTGTTCAGTTGTGTCCTCCTCAAATGTTCTCTAGCTGGCAAAATCTAAGGATTAAACCACACAGCTTTAAGGAGAATATATGACCCTAATCCTACAAGAGGGCTTTGTAGTCATTTCCCATCTCTTACAGACTGTGTGAAAGGCTTGGATGAGTATCTGATACAGTTTCTGTGAGTCACTGAGGTATGTAACTCACTCTGCAACACGAGAGAAAATACCTAATACAGTATTACCTTGGTCTTTGTTTCATTTTTCTGATTAAAAACAAACCTTTGTCTCCTCCACTGGATGCATTTGTTATCATTAGTTCATTGCCTAGTGCATATACAGATGTTTTTAACCTCCATTTAAAATGCAGTGAGTTTAAGTATTATGTGTAGAATGCAGCAGGATAAATAAAGACATACTTGAGCAAACATACATTTAGTAATTTATTTTTCTACCAGCAGTTTTAGAGAGCTGTGGGGTTGGTGTTTGTTTTTTTTAAAATCTAATCCATTCAGTCAGCGGTCTCAAGAGTAAAAGCCTCTGCCTCAGCTTGGTGTTGATGCTTGGTTGAGTCTTAAAGCTTCATGGTTTTTTGACACTGCACTAAGTCTGAAGCTTTGATGTCTGAGACTGCTGCCCGCACAGAGTAAATCATATTTTAAGGTTTATCAGTACAAAGAATGTGGCTTTTCTCAGATATACACATATGCATTCACACACAGCATCTTTCCACTTATTTTAGCCATACAAGTTTCTGTAGGATTAAATGATTCTTTCACTTACTATTCCCACATGGATGTTTCCATCTTTAATTGAAAGCTCGCAGTATTTGTGGGCTAAGGTACTGCACACTTGTGCTTATCAATGCCAATTGAGGGGCAAAAGAGAAATGAAAATGTTTTTCCCACTCCAGTACTGTAACTGCTGTACCTGGTCCACTTTGGCTATGTATCTCCATGTAAAAGCTGTTGCTGAAACCAGTGGAACTAAAGTGAAGGCCAGATCTGTGCATCTGTAAACCCGCAGATGTAACAGAGACCAACAGTGACTTTTGGTGTGCAGATACAAACCAGACCATCTTCCATGGTCCTCCAAGGAGCTTGTTCCATGGGTTGGCACAGTGGCTGTGTAGCTCCTTTGGCTGCTTCCCTTTTGACTGGGTCTGGGGAAATGTGTGAGCCACCTCTCCGAAGCTTAGAGTGCCACTAGTTGTGGAAGTTCAAGTCTGCTTTTTACAGGCTAATGGAGCACACCAGGGCATGGGATTAGCAGGATTAGTGGGATCAGTGTCTGAGTTGTAGCTGTTCAAAGCTTTCTTCAGTGTACAGATGACTGCCAGCAGGAAGGGCAAGACACTGACTGAGCAGTCATTTCTGTTGCAACCATTCTCTGTTCCCAAATCTGCTTTACACAAGGAGCAAATACTCTAGTTTGTACGTGTGCCTTTGTGCCAGATGTAAACTTTTTACCAAGTTATTCAAACCAGTGGCACTTGTGATTGCCTTTGTATATCTCCTGGTTTCTATCCACACAAGTGAGAGCAAGCAAAGAGATTGTGCAAGCTAAAACTCATGCTGAATTTGTTTACACAAAGTTGTAAATCAAAAAACAGTGCCCACCACAATTCAGTGTATTGAGCACAGAGGGCTAAATATGTTGTTATTCAGTTCGGCATCTTTTGAGGAGACAGTGGAGAGTCAGTAGAATCAGTATCAGAGAGACTACAGAGGAAGGTTGGAAGTGTAATTTTCTGCTGAGAGTACAGTTCAAGTCACAGCAACCCCATGCCCGAGAACCCTTAAAAACATGAGGCCAGGACTCTGAAGAGATGAGAGAACTTAGTTCCCATCACAAGTAAAAAAAACTCTTAGTGTAATAAAAATTTAAACCTAATCCAATATCCCTTGCAGTTATGAAGGGTAATGCACAAAATCTGCTGTTCCAGGTGCTAATTGTGGTGTGGCATTTCAGACAAACCTAAGGAATGTAATATTTGTCAGTTGGATTTATGCTCTTAAATCCCATCAGTGCTTTAAAAATAATCCTCATTGACTCCCTAACCATTGTAGTTACCATTGCCAAAGTCTCCTGGAGTGTTTTGCACCTGCTGGGGAATGCCTGGAAGTTCTCAGGGAAAGAAATAAAGCAGAGGGTCTTTCTTCTCCTGTTATTTTTAACAAAACTCTTTATCAGTCATTTTTTAAAGAGCTGGGATACTCTCTCACTCTTCAGTACCTACTGTCTGCAGTTGTCACCCAGAGTAAAAAGCCAAATGTTCAGGCTTTCTCTCTCTTCAGAGTAGCTGCACCGAGCTCAGGGAGAAGTTTATTGAAATACATTAATAACAGAAAACCTCCTCCACCCACTCTATCATCTTGGTATTTTTTCTCCAGCTTATATTTATCATCTGTGTATAGATTCCCTGCATGAAGAAAATTCTTCAAGAATTCATGATTCAGGCTGTAAGGCAGGAGGTAACTTGGGAGAAGGAAAGAAATGGCAGGTAAAACATAATTAATTGTTCATGCTCTGCTTTCTCTCAGCCATCTATATAGCTCTTTCCTATGGAAGTGGAAATGCCTTGATATAAAGGTCAAGATATTAATGCACTGGGCAGGATTCAGACAATCTTTGTTCAATTCCTGCTATTGACTCCCTGTATGACCTGAGGTGGGTCCCTCATTTCTCTCTGTCTTAGATCTCTATCTGTAAAATAAGGGTAATTGTATTTCTTCTCCTTTTTCTTGTCTATTTGTCAGCTCTTCAAGCCTTGGTCTTAGATGCGGATGCAAACACACACACAGATATGCCTCTCAAAGCATAATGACAAGAATGCAAATATGTAAGACTGTACCTGAGCTTCAAAATCAGCAGTTTATCTGGCCCCTGTTACTGATTTTGTTCTTATTTGTATTCTTTGTATCAGTTACAGACCATGATTTTAAAACAGCAAACTAGCTATGAGTCCATCTGTAAAGAGAAAGTATTTGTGATAATCTTAAGCCACCTTCAAACCACTGAAGACGGTAAGAAACTTTCCAGCAAGAGGTTCACTTGTAACTGCATCTTTGGGCTGTAAGGACTTTGTCTACAAAAGGCACTGGACTACAGAGATCACAGGCTGATCCAGCATTTCCTTCCCAGTCGTCCTCAAAGGTACTGTAAGAAAATATAGCAGAAAATGGTATGCTATTTAAATTCACAGCAGTAACAGAAATAAAAGGTTTAAATGTCCCCACGAACCAGCTTCTTAATATCCCGTCAATGCTACTTTGCTCACACCCCTGCTGTAACTGAGAGGAGCAATCAGAGAGACACGAGTTTCAGCAGGAAAGCTGGCCAAAGATATATTTTCCCCCAGCCAAATCCCACCTCCTTCTTGCAGTTCATCACCCCTCAGCTGTGTTGATACAACAGTTTATTATTAACATTATTTTCAGACTGTTCATGTCAGGAATCCAGGTTACGGCTCAGCTCCACAAACAGCCATGATGGCACAGGCGAGGCGTGTCGGATGCAGGGGTCAGGAGGGGACGTGCAGCTGGGGAGCAGCGACTTCTGAGGCCGGGCTTGCTGCTGTGCCAGGATGCAGTGCAATGACCCAGGTCTCCCTGCATGCAGCCTGATGTCATCCTGTTAGCTGCATGGGAATGAGTGCATGTGCTTTCCTAAGAGGTTGGGTGCATACCGAATTCCTAAGGCTATTCGTGGCATAGCATTCCTTGGGAGAATATCTATGCTAATTCAAATGTTCATCTCACGGTACCTAGGAGTTGGAGGCACTGCTAGGAAATATAAAACTTCTGGACACGTGTGACACACTGTGACAAAGAATGGGGGCATTGAACACAGACCATTGAGAAATCATAGTCAGAGGAGTCAAACAAGAAAAGTTATATGAGAGGATTTTTCATGAGTTTTTATTTTTCCTTTTATTCTTCTTTTGAGGGTGAGTGGGGATGGTTGCTAACTTTCCAGCTTGTAAGCTATAATTTTAACTTGTGATCTTACTAAAATATTGTTGAACCTCATTACACCTGAGTTACCAAAACTGACTTCAATTTGCATGCTTGTGCAGAAGCTTATGCTAGGTAGAATCACAACATTTATGGTCTCCAGATGGTAGCTGTTTTGATATACGAAGGTCACATCTTTTTAGATCCATTTGTTCTGTATCCATAGGCAAATTGGTTGGGATTTTGGGCTGCTTTGAATCGGAATGAATGGCTGAATAATGGAACCTCAGTTTCCATGCAGGACAAAAGGGTAATGTCTGTGAGCTACTAAGGATATACCTTTTGATCAACAGATTGGCCAATGCCAGCAAGCACTTTTTTAATCAGGAAAAACAAAGCCATATCTGGGGATACATGCTATGAAAATTACTAGCCGGGAGAGGAAGGAAGTAATTTCAAAAGGAGAATATTGCTAAATTTAATTTTCCCAACAAAAAATGTGGAGATAAACCTCCTGTTTCTTCTGCTAATGGTATTACTTTTCTCTTTCTTAGTTGCAAATTTTAAGAAAGCATTTAATCTCTTACAAATTATATAGTTTTATGTCTATTTGTCTACTTACTTCCATTAGCAAGGGTAGACAGAACTTTTTGTCAGTTCTGCCATTAATCCTGGGCTTCCAGGCTTGATTTGACTATTGCGAATGGAGTAACTTCCAGAATCTATTGGACAATGTATGCATCCACGCTTTTCTTGCGCAGAAAAATTCCTCAGCCTTCTGACAAATGCTGTGCGTAACAGCCGGCTGCATTCTCACAGGTGGAACATGGGGACTTGACAAAATCAAAGGCCAAGAGAAAAAACAGGCTGAAGAGAGCAGTACAAAGCTGGTTCCTCAAAACGACTAATTATAACAGGTGCCTAGAAGACCTGGCTTTCAGCTAGCTTTGAATGTCTAGCCTCTGAGGATTAGAAGCATTTAAGATGTCTCAAACCTGAGCCAAAATCATCTTCAGTCTGAAGTTTGCTCACTGATTCTTCTCCTCTCTTTGGGCTGATGACTTCATTTGTCCCACAGGTCCTTTAAAAATGCATTTCCATATCATGCCTGTAGTCCTTTCATCTTGCCTCATTTCCTGAGAGTGCTAAACTACTTGGAATTCCTTTCTTTTTCCAAATTGAGAGTTCAAAGAATGGATTTGTAATTAACTATTCCTGATGAGTGGTTTCATTAAAAGAACAGAAGGGAAATTGTTCTAATAACCTTCTGTGTTGAAGAGGAGAGGGATGGTGAATTCAAGATCTTATGAATAAAAGGACAGCCTCACACAACACCGAGAACTTCCCAGAATGGCAATGCATTGTTTTCTGCAGAGATAAGTGGATGGTTTGGGCATGCTGCTAGACCTTTGCTTTGTTGAGATCCGGATGAGCTCCACTACTAAAGACAGTGCCTTTCCTTGTTCACAGTGGGGATTATCCCAGTGTGGTAACAATGGTTCACCAGAAATGGGATGATTTCTCCATGAAGATCATATACATAGAGCCAAAATTTTAGTGTATTACAAGCCTCTGGGATCATTAAGAGAATATTTGTACAAGAAAATACAATATTTTCATGTTCTATGACTACCTTTGGTCCATGCATTTTAGTTGTTGAGCATTCAGTACAGAATCTTCCAAGATCACTGAGGGATTGCTGCTCTATGCCAATCCGAACTGTGTCAATAAACACAGTGGGACTTCCTAAAGCTGTTATGGTATCACCTATAGTCTTGATGAAAGACATGTCATCTTGTGAAGATTTTCAAATTATTATTAAGATAGATAGGGTCAGATTTATTCTACTGTATTTAAAAGGTAAGACTAAGCTAGGAGAGTCTATGGTGTATAAAGTTTAGAGGAAAGGATAGTACCTACTCTGTCACTGGGTCAGACTCTCAGAGGAGTAAAAAAAAAGGGCTGTTAATAATGGATTTTCATGAGTTAACGTTTTATCTTGTCCTTTTCAAAATGCTGTCATATAACATGAGTTATGTGCTACCAGATAATTTTCCTAAAGTGGTTGCAATATGCACCAAAGACAGTTATGCTCTTTGTCTGGACTATCATTTTAGAATACGCTTTAACTGCATCTTCTGTAGGATATAGCCACTCTGGGAATCTTTCAGAGACACAATTCACTGCAGACAATCCATCTCTTATGTGTAGTCATGCAATATGAAATAAAACAATTTAAGAATGAAGGCGTCAGTCGACTTTAAATGTATCCAAATTCTTTCTCCCAAGAGAAAGCAGAAAGGGAGTGGTCCTAATCTTGCTGTAGCTTGTACAGCACTTACAATGCTGATTAACACTTGTACATGTGCTGCCTGATTTTAGTGGAAATTCTGTGTGGTTTCTGTGAATTCTGAAACCCCCAGATGAGGAATTCATGGAGGGTTACCAGCTACAAGGACAAAACAACTGGCTCAAGAAGCATTGCTTCAGCACAGGAATTCAACATACTCAGCCTGGCTTTGGCTACAGCCCTGTGGTTTGTACATCTCTGAAGGGCACAGTATGAATTTGAACTTTTTTGGGCCAAGCAGAGCCTGATCTCTGGGTTTCCCACATTTTGCAAAGGTCTTTAAGAAACGGAAATTAGGCAATGGAGGCAGCACCAGCACAGCACCCTGTGCCAGCAGTGCTTTCCAGCAAGACCTTGGGCAGAGACGAGATGTTTTCTCGTCTGGCCCTGAAGTGTGATACACTTTAGGTGGGAGACAGGTGCCTTTCTACTCCACCCAGGGAGCTTTCCAGCATGCAAAAGTGCTTAATGAGCTCTGGAGCCCAGTATGAATGTGCCCACTGAAGTAAGTCATCTTTTTTTTTTGTGTAGATAGCAAACACTGTACATCACCATCTGAGAGGCTGGCTCCTAACTTCAATTTAATCCCTATTTAGTCTGCTTGAACCTTTATGTTATCATCCATAAAATGGATTTAACAGCATTTTTCTGCCTCTCAAGGCAGCTGGGTAAGCACACACAAAGATGTGTGCCTTAGCACTGATGAGCTCTTATAAATACTGTAAATGAGAACTAGATTAAAATGATACAGGGGCTTTTCTTTATTTTGCTGAAAATAACCAAATCTCTAAGGTCACTTATGGGGGTGTTTTCCAGTAGAAACCTTTATATTTTGTGTAGGAAACAGTGGGACCAGAATCCATCAAATGTAAAGATGCGTGTATAAATACACATAGAACAGTCCAACATTTTCACCCTGGGGAACTAATTTTATTTTACTTTATATTTTAATTTTTTCCACATCAAGAAGTCTCTATTAGAGACAGCTGCACTAGGGAGAGACCTGATGCCTCAGATCACTGTCTTTGGGCTCTGGACCTCAAAAGTGATGGAATAATTCCCTAGAAAGAGAAGGTCAAATGAGAGAAGAAAAAAAAATCCAAATTTCATACATCAATTTTTAAATCCGAATCCACCAATTATTATTCTATGTGCTCACAGACTTTGACTAGTGTGAAACATGGCCACATCTACTTTATGATAGAATGTATTTTTTGTACAGAATAAGGGGCAAGCATGAGTTTGAACTGCATATGTAAGAGCAGGCTACATCTGCTTGCCCAGAGGAGCCATTCCTCTCAAACCTGCTTTGCCTTTTGCCCTTTACTCATATGTCTTTCCCTTCTTGTATCTGTTACTTGTGTCTGGTTGATGCAATAACATCTTCATTTGCGGCAGGGTCAGAAAGCAATAACTCCAAACAAGAGAGGAACATCATGGTATAAAATGACTTGAACTTTAAATTGTTACTTGGGGCTTGAATTCAATAGACTTTATTGCTTATCATTAGAAATTGAGCATAGCACTCTCTTACTTTTTTTTCTTTCCCAGGTGTTTTAAATATGATCTTTTGAAGCGTCCTCTGCTGTTTGTCACAAAATCGTCTGCAGAGCAGAAACATGTGAGATGTAAAAGACAAAATGAATAGAAGTTGTCATTCTTTCTGGTTTGTCTCTTCCTGTAGGTTTTCTGAGGTTCCCTTGCAGAGATATCAGTCATGTGTGATTACAGTGAGTATGTTTATGTCTGTATGCTTAGTACCAATTTCCAAGCTGAAGACTACGATTTTATTGTGTATTATTTATTAAGTTCCTGCTAGGCCTAATGCTTGCTAATCATTGTTGAATATTTGAACTGAATGTGTCTCATTCCACTTAACAACCCACTTTATCAGCACAATAATGCCAAACACACTTCCCAACAGGGGATGTTTTAACTGTTCCATTACTTTATCAGAAGACTGACCTTCCTTGTAAATCCCTTCTTACACCTTGGACTAAGTACACCACCTGAGAAGAGGGTCAGAGTTCCCTGCACACAGTTTAATGTTATTTCACCACCAGCATTTCACTCTGGAAACTTTGGACTATTCTCAGTTTTTCAAGTCAGCAATTGGATCATATTTATTTAGAGCTGGCTGTGCAAATATATTGATTTGTAGCCTGTTATTGTTTTGTGCCTTGTATTTATGTGGCTCTAATGGACTGAAAGCGTTTCAAAACTGAAGGAGATTAAAATATAGAGCTTTTTCTCTGAGCAAGTGTAGGGAATATTATAACTTGAAATCTGTTCTAAAATGTGAATTTACAGCTTATATGTACTGTTATTTTAAACCTAGAGATACTCTGACATCCAGTAATTGAGTACGAAGCCATGAAAATAGTAGAAAGAAACTAAGGTACAGAGAGGAAACAATGAAGTTGGCAACACAAACCCTTGTCAAATGTGAGAAATGAGCTTTGAAACAAGCTCTGACTTTGCCCTAGCATCACTAGCTTGGTCAAATAATCTCACCCCCCAGCCAAACGTCACCATATGGCCAGTGACAACTTTCCATTAAAGGCCTATGGTGTTTATCATCTCCTTTTATATATGGATAAAAAGCAGTCCTGTGACCTGCCCATTGCAGCCAAGAGGTTTATGCTCCTTCTTTAAAAGACGTGTGCCAAGACTCACTGCCATCCTTGGTGCTCTAAGTTTCCAAGCCCAGTTTTAGTGTTTTGAACCCCTGGCAACTGCCAGCTCTGAAAACAGGATTGAGCCTGCATCTTCAGCAGTCCCTAGGTACTGAGGATGGGTTTTGGAGAAGCTTAGAGCTCTTGACAGTGCTGAAAATGTCATTGTGCAGTTCACTCAAGCCTCAGATGTTGGTGCAGCTGCTTTGCCTGCCACTTTTGCAAGGGGCATTTTCAGAGCATGGCTACATAAATATGAATGTTGTGTTGTGCACCTCAACTATCAAGCAAGGAACCTCCTGCATTGTAATAGCACCAGTCACACTTCCTAAGGAGTCCTGGCACCCTTAATGAATGAGGGAAAGATGCTAATGACCCAGTCATCCATTCATTCTTGAGATTGCTTAATCATTATACAACAAATTTGATTACAGGAGTTACTATGTGTTTTAAGTTAACTGGATGTCCTTATATGCACGGCTGGGCTTTCCTAGTAATCCTATACAGTGCATGTATCCAAGGCACCATTCAGTGGCTTCTTGCAAATCCCTGCAAAGCAATTACTGTCCTTTCTACATATTCAGGAATTGTCAGTTTCAGCTGCAATTAAAGTAAAATTGCTTTCAGTAGATACTTGGCTATGATGACTTTTGCTGGTCATAATTCTCTCTACACTATGTTGTTTCTTCAGATAAAAATTATATTTCTCTCGTGCCCTGGAATCTCAAGCTCATTTTTGACCCAAAGTATCCTCAGAGAGTTGTAAAACTTAGATGTTATAACTGTACATTACCTAGTAATGAACATTGTGAGAATCAGGCCAGGAAGATGAAGACAAGAGGTATGAATTAATGTTTTAATAATCTTCCTGAGATCAGTACAAGTCATACAGGCAGGAATCCCAGTAGCTGCTGGTGAGCAATGCAGCTCCTCCAGTATGGTCTGATATTGCTTTATAACTCTCCAAGGATATGATACTCCAATGTCTGCAAAGACAGATGGTCACTCAGCTGCCAGTAAAGTTTTGACCTTGTCCCAGCAGTGGGTGCAACTGTGTGCTTTGAACAGAACTGCTATTTACAGTGTCACAGCTTTTGCTGAAGACATAGGAAGCTGATTATTTTATTTTTCTTCTATTTACTCACTCCTAGGCTATGCGAGAAATTCTTTTGTACCCATCCAGGGCATCCACCACTTTTATAACAGAAAGCAAAGACCTGTTCAATTTTTGATAGACTAACACAGGACTTTAATTGAAATACAGGTGTGAATCGTGCCTCTTGGTTCTACAGGGCTATGACAGGGTACTTGTTGAAGGATTATCTCTTACTGCACCATGCTAGTGTCATCCTTCTCCAGTACAGTAGCCAACCTGTATGGAACATTTTGCAGACCTGCACAATGCCAGCCTTCCCACACAGGAAGTCTGCTGCCAGTTAAGATCTGCTGTGCTTGCTCCACGGTTGAAATAATCAAAAGAATACCATCTTGTTCTTGCATTTTAGAATACAAAGAATCTTCAAAGGCAGTGCAAAGACTCTATTCTAGCAACATCCCAAACACAACAGAACTATATACTAGAGAAATAGGTTTAATAGATTAAGTGTTCTCTGACACTGTGCAAGGTGTTGGACTTTACTGAATCATTCTTTGAACACAGCTTTTCTCTGAGGAAAACACCTTGCCTGGTTTTAAAGATTTTGTTCAATGGTAGAGAACACAGTACAAATCTTGTTTACTTGTTCCTATGTTTACTTACCTTTTCTGTTAAAAATACGACACTTTTCTATTCTGAACTGGTCTAGATTTAACAGCCAACCAGCCTTGTTAAAGCTTTGTCTATGGATGGAAAACTTTCTATTTATTTTCTAATTTCTGTTCCTTGTTAGTTTCCTACAGTCAGTATTCACGACCATACACAGTGGTTTTGTGACGAGATTGCACTGTTAGGGAGGTACTATTAGCCATGCTTTTTGCAGACACTTAGCATCACCCTTTTGGCTCTTCTTGGAACCATCTTCAATTTTTCAGCACCAGTTTGATGAGATTTACTGAAAAGGAACATCACTGACCCAGATGGCTTCCCACCCAGGGCTTTCAAAACTGGCAACACAACTTCTATTCCATGTGTTAAACTATAAATATAGCAACAAACACTGAAAAGGATTTAGTCTTATATTTTTAAGTACCTGACTGCTGTGAGATTGGTGCGATGCCACAGAATTAGTGCTCAACAAAGCCAGTGTGCTTCAGTTGACCCTATTCCTCCATTTGGTTGATCCGGAAAATATGGTTCAGTACAGAGGTACATTTGCAGTGACTTTACCAGATATAGTTTTCTCTGTCAGTAAACCAGAAAATTGGGAACAGGGGGAAATCAGTGGAGAAAATGTTACTGCTGTAACCTCCCTTGCTTTCTTTAAGATATCCTCATGATATGTTCTGTGTTCAGAGTTACTTTCCAGTTTGTCAGTCACCATTAGTCCAGTTCCTGGTTGTTGAGTGTTTTAAAAAGTCAGTTAACCAATAAAAATCTCAGCCAAGCTCCAAACAGGCATCTGGCATTGGTTGTTTAGATGTGTCTTTGAGCAATGCCAAGCTACAGGAAAGCCAAGCCAGTATTCAGACATCACTTTTTGGAAATGGGATTTGCTGTGTTATTTATCTTCTGTATTAACAGAAACGGTCTGGCTTTTGTTTTTTAACCTTGTTGTTTCAATGCCAGAACAGTAGAAATATAACACAAGTTAAAACAATAGCTTGTAAAAGATGTGATATTTTCTTTCATCTCCTGTTTAGTAAGCAACCTTGGTAGTGCCATTTCATATAAAGAATTGCAAAGTCACAAGGTCTAGAAATACAATAATTCCAGCAATGAAAAAAAAAATGACCTGCTTTGTCTTTGTATTGACTATAAATGTGGTGAAAAAGGCCATTCTGCATCCTCAGCCATAACTATTTAATTATTTTCTGTTGTTTTTTGTCAATGTTTCTAACCAACATTAAGTAAAATGTACATTGTGGAACAAACCATCCATACAGTATATGCCATAATTACTGTTTAGCAATTTCACACTAGCAAAAATTTATTAAAACTTCACGACTCATTAATAGTAAGTGATCATAATCGCTTAATAGAAAAGGAAACTGAGCTAATGATAAAAGTGCTGATTGATGTTTTTGACCTTAAGACAGGAAGTCAAGTAAAATTAATGCCACTGGGTGTTGAAAGTTAAGTTATTGTCAAGTGTAGATAGATTATAAGAGAAACCCCCTAACTAACAAATTTTGTGTTCTTCAGGAGAAAACTATTCCTTTCCTACAGTGCATTGTATTTTTAAAAATCTCACTGCTACATTTCAAGTAACCACAAGATTGACTCGTTTATTACAAAAATCAGTTAAAAAAGAAAGTTATCTAAACATACGTATAGGCTCCTCCTTCAGGAAGATATCTCACAGAAATACTTAATATGCTAGCAACCAAGTGGCATCATATGTAGCTATTTATCTTTTTTTTTTAACAGCATTCCTTTTATGAGCCAAGGTTAAATATTTTTCAAGAGAATAACACAGTACAGCTGACCAGTCAGTCACCTGATCACATATCAGATACTTGGGCACCACTGGACCTGACAGGACAACTGTCTTTACAGCCAGCTGTGTGCCTGCAAAGCATCATCCTGAGCTTTGCATCTGGCTGCTTCTGACGCCCAACTGGGCTGGAGCAAGTGATGGTATTTGAGGCACAGCAGGCACTGGACTGCACCAAAAGGTCTTGTAGCATCAGTGTATACCCCAATGTGCATGGGTCACAGTCTCTGAGGTAACACAGGTAGCAGGCTGTATATGGAAATTATTCCTATTTCAGCAGTAAATGTTTTTTATGTGTGGGTTTTTTTCATTTTTTGAAATGAGACATTACTTGAAACAATAGTCATGGGGGCATGACAGTTCTTAATTATGCCACATCCCTGTGTGTTACGTTTAAGGAGGACAAAGGTTATGGACTCTCATAAATTGCTCTAATCCTGTCCCACTCAAGAGGTTAAATGGAGATGGCTCAGCCTTTCACCCAAAAAGGTAAATGTTTTCTAGATGTTACCTCAGGTTTTGAGTACTCCAAAACTCAGTTCGAATAACCTTCTCTGGATTATTCAACAACTCCCATGAGGGGCAGAAGGGAGAGACAATTTCTTGCAAAAATGAGCAGAAATACAGAAATGTGTTAGTGACCTGAATGTTCATTTGACATCAGTCAAAGTCAGAGAGAAGGACAATCCCTTTCTAATAATGTCACTCAATATTTAGCCTACCTACATTTGTATTAATAATAAAGCCCTCAGGCAGTGAGTTATGTGCAGCCACTGCTCTGCTCAAAAGAGCACTGCAGTATTGACACATACTGTTTTGGAGACAAATAAAATCTAAACTGTATTTATATCCACCGGATTCTGACCTCTGACAAACAAGCAAGTATAACTGCACAGCCAGGTTAATGCTACCTTTGAGCCTTCCCAGTCCAGAATGAAGCTAGCAGTGGATTGGTTAATGCAGATTTATTTTAAAATTTTTGGTTTTATACATTTATATCTGTGTGTGTACGTTGTGGAACACTTTCCAACTGCCTCTCTTTAAGATTTTTGTGTTAATGTCTCTTTTAAAAGCAAGAGGGATGTGGCATACTTGCAAACCCAGAGATAAATACCATCTGTTTAGTTAACCTCACTGAGAACATTGGTGGAATGTTGTTCTTTTTTTTAAAATACATATACAATAGCAATTCAGAGACTTGAATCACAGGTCCTTCAAAAGCAATTGACTAACAGACTTTATTTTATAATGCTACAAAACATGAATGTGTTTTTTAATTAGAGACTCTGTGAACTAGGCTTTCTACTTCAAAGCAAGAGATTTTCTAGCATCCTCTTTGGGGAGGAAAAAAACCAAACAACAATCAATCCAAAAAACCTTCTGCACAATTACTATGGAGCAGCATTTCCCAGTCCCTATTTTGGCTTCTTCCTGGCTATTGCTCTGCAGTTTTCTGTAATTAATATAGATTAAAGAATTTGGCAATGCAGAATTAAGCGGTGTAATTTGTATTCAGAGCCAAAAAAGACATGCGTATCACCAAAACAACTGAGTTTACTGTTACCAAAAAATTGTTTCAGGAAATCTCACTTCTGTCTCTGAATGTAAACCAGAACTCAGCATGAAGCAGACAATAACACAGACAGGGTTTTTTGCCAACGCACAGGAGCCATGCAAGTGTCAGGGCTGGCTGATTGCTTGGGCAGAGGATTTTGGAGAGCTGTAGGAGCATGCTTGGAAAATGGTTAGGATCACCTTTCAAAATCCCTTTCTTATGCAGCTTAGATCCTCTGTTGCTTTAATGGCACAGTGGAAATGCATCTCTAAGAAAACTCCAAATAGGAAGGTGTCAAATTTTCCCCCTCTAACATGTCCACCATAGGCCTGCACTGAAGGTGCCAAACCATTCAGCCGCTTATCAGGGTGCCATTTAAAATGTCTCTGCATAACCCATTTAACTGAAATTATTCTATAAATGCCATTAAAAGCAGATAACCCCACTTATCTGGGCATCACTAGACACTACTAACATTCTTACTGAAAGTTAGCCCAAGTGCCAAAGTGTGATGGGCACAGTTTGTTTAACACCTCACATCCAGGACAGTGGAGAGAGAATTTGGTTTCTTCGTGAGGACACTGGTCCTATCTGTAATGACAAGATATTGATGCTCTGAGGCATCATTCTTTATTAACAGCATAATATATACATGTGGAAGAAGGGCAGTGTGACACAATGACTCACGTTTGTGCACTTTCTAGGCAGACCCCAGTACTAACCTACCAATTGGCCTTTGTCCAGTAAAAGTAGCCCCGTTGCCATTATCTCTCAACCCAGAGGAAAATTGCCAAAGGAAGCCAAAACTACCTCGACTCTAAATCAACAAAACAAAACCTAAGAATTAAACCCACAGATGATGCACACTGAAAAATCCATCTGGTCATCCGTAGCTGGCTGCTTAGTGATGTCAAACACTGCTTGGTTTCATCTGTCCCAGGAGAGACTGCTCAGCAAGTTTGTCATGGAGCTGTACCTCTTGAATGGAGGCTTCACTGCTGGTCCTCCCCCCCATCCTCCTCTTTCACAGCACTGGCGGTGTGGCAGTACAGAGAAGGGAAAGCAGATAGAAGGAAAGTCCAACACTAACTCATACTGGCAAACATTTTGACTGCTTTTGTGCATCACATACTCCAAACGCATCTTTGAAATGGTTAAACACTTAAGAGATGGCACTGCAAGAGCTGAAGAATCTGCAGCCCTTTATGCACAGGACTGTAATAGCAGCAGAATGACTCCAAGCAACCTCCATAGCTGGCCCAGGAACCCAAGCTGAGCTGTTGGATGCTGCCAAACAGAATCTACTGCCTTCCCTTCCCACCTCCTAAAACACAGATCATCTGAGTAGCAAACGATGCCAGGACAGCTAAACATCTCCTGCTCGCATCACCCCATGCAACTCTAGCCTCTTGTGGAGCTGCCAAAGCACGATGATGATTGAACCGGAAAAGTGTTTTCAGCCCTAAATGAGCAGCCCTTTCACCTTTGATTATGTGCATCTCTACCACTCCCATCTTTCCTTCTTGCATCCTGCCCCCAAACCTTGCTTCCCCTCTCTGAGGCAACAGCAATCGAAACTGTCTGGCCTTAAAATGGTGGGAGGCTCTGCCCCGCCCTTTGCTGTGCAGCAGTTTTTTCATGGATGAGTGTGATTCCTCTTCACTCATAATATATGCATTTAAGTCTCAGTTTGAATATGAGTAAATGTTGAGATAATTTTCCTGGTTTCTAATCATCAAAATGAGGAAGGGCATCATGAAAGCTTGTTTATCCACCTTCTCCTTCCCCTTGCAGCACACTCTGCATTTCCTGAAATATCCTCCCCCAGACCCTTTTGTCTTCAAAGCCTCTGCAGCTCTTTTGCTCCCTTTGTGTGAAAATAGGAGTGAGCCCTTTCTTTTTAGCCTGGCAGGATGAAGGGGTGGGATGGGTGTGGAGGCGTGTTTGTGTGCCAGAGAGTGAACAAGCATGAATAGGGCCAGCTGGCCACTCTTGTGCCCATCTTTCCATCATTTCCCTCTGATATTGCCTGCTCATTGTAATTTTGCAGGCCACATTCACTAACAGAAAAAGACTACGGAGCAAGCAAATGAATAGATATTTAAAGGGAAAAGCTTTATTTCTTAATTTTCTTAGATCATAGTAGACTGCAAAACAACAGGGAAAAAATGAGATCAACCTTGTTTTCCTTTTCCTTGTTTTTCTTTTTTGCCAGTCAAGCTTCCTTTTTTTCTTTTTTTTCTTTTTTTTTTCTCTTTTTTTTTTTTTTTTTTTTTGGTACAAATCAAAAACTGAAAAAAAACCCAGAAACTGTTCTCACAAAAACATGCTTTTTAATAAAAAAAGAGAATAATGTTTATTGAGAGGGATTGTTTTCTGGATATGTACAATGCAGGAGGATTATGCCAACAGAAAACGCCAAACATCGTGAGTCGACTTCCAAAGTGTGGACGGTCCAAAGAGCAATGTCCTCAGAGCAATGTCTAAGTAAGTCAACGGGAACAAGTGAACAGTGGTTTTGGTTTTTGACAACAAATTACCAGCCATTATGATTGAAAACCTGACACATAATAACCTGCAGTGAGATGTACAGAAATCCATAAGATGACATACAATTTACACGAGAAGGTAACTCTTTTTGTAAGAATCTCCTCCAGAAAATGGAAGCATCTTCTAGACAGTTTTTGAAAAAAGAGAAAGAAAAAAAAAAAAAGACAAAAAAAAAGCAGGAAAATACTAACATTGGATATCCTCAGATCACAGTGAATGCCAGTCTTCCTGGATCCTAATACTACCTGTTACCTTAACTTGCGTCCTTTCTTCTTACCCTCAATTAATCCTTTTATCACCATGATGTAAGGAAAATTACTTTTAATGTGAGCTTTCCCCTGCTATTTCCTTTTTGCTGCAGCTCTTGTCAACTTGCACTTTGCACAAGAAGTACAAAATTTGACATGCCCTCAGGTGAAAGACATATACACCTTCCCAGTCTGAGCAGTACTAATCACAGCTAATCATTTCAGTCCTAACGCTACACATAACATCATACAAACCCTGTTAAGCAAATTCAGTGGCGGTAACTTTAGGGGAAGGGAGAACATGGAGATTAATAATTGCCACCAGTTAAGTTTACCATGTGTTGCAGTCCTTTGAAGAAATTTCTTCCACTGCCTGCCTTTTGGATTTCCTTTTTGTTCTTACCCAGAAATAATGGAGGGTACTGGGAAGAGGTAAGGGACTGATGGTAATGCACCACTTCTACTGTGACCCTCCCAGAGAAGCAGCAATATGAAATTCAAGACCATATTTTTGATTTCAGTTTTTACCTCCACTTACTTTTCTGTATAAGCAATGTGTGACTCAGCTCAGTCTGGGCTGTGCACTCCCAAGTGCCAGATGCAATCCATTGTAGGGCTTTATTCCATCTCTAACAATCGTCATGAACACTCTTCCTGAATTAACTTTCACTTAAGGGTTAAAGCCCTTGTACCATCTCAAAGCATGCAGAGGACGCCATTACTAATAATCAAGTCTGGGGATGTGAAAGGGAGACCAAGTGCTCCCTGCATTTTGGTTAGCATACTCCCAGAAGAATTCCCTCAGCTCTCAAAAGGGGGAAGAGTTTCCATGGGCAATTCACAAAGTCAAAGGAAAAGAAGTATGATTTCTCTGTCTTACCCTCAGTGGGACACATATTTCCATGTCTCAGGAGTGTGCTTTCTGCAGTATCTCCTGCTAAAATAAATGGTGGTTCCCTAAACAGTAATTTTTGCATCTTCAGGCTTTCTACTGTTTTTGACAAAAGCTTCCTTCTGTCATATATATCCTATTGCATAAACATTACCAGGAGAGGATGATGATGTTTTCAATTTATTTTGAAAATTACTTCAGAGTTTCAGTGGACTTTCTGGTTTCTATGCTTAAAGGAGTTTATATCACCCCATGGTTCAGTAAATCCATGGGGATTAGCTTTTGTAGCATTTAAGCTTTGACCTAAGGACAAGTGCAGTGGTCAAAATCAACATTATTCGGTGCAGACCAGCTGAAAAGCTGGAGCTAGCAAGCCTGGCATGACTTATTTGTCGGCCTGTAGTTCCACCAACAGGTTTATTAGGGTGCGTACATGGGCTCCACGCCAGCACAGGTCTGGCTGATGGAGACACAAAGGCTTGGTACACACCAGCCAGTGCCGACGTACAGCGTGTTACCAGTGCATCTGTGGTCAGCCAGAAGAATGTTGCTGCCTGTTAGTGCCTGCTGTGATACTGCTGTCATGCAACTGGCCAGTAAATGTGGGCTGAGATTACTGACCTGAGATGGACTACAGTTACTGACTGACACCAAGACCTGGGTGGCATCAGTCAGCCATTTCCAGCTCTTTGGTGTTTCCAAGCAGATCGAGCAAATGAACTCAGAAGAGGCTGGAGGGGACATCAATTTGCAGAATAAGAGGCTTGAAGAGTCTTGAAAACATACACAGCCTCCTTTACTAGAAGTTGAATCCCCCAAACTCCTGCTCAGTTTGCTAAGAACTGAACATGCTGAGCAGGGGGTATTCAGTGTTTGGAGGATAGGAGTTTGTAAGAAGTCAGTAATTATGGTATTTTGGAAGGAGGAATTTGAAGAAAATTGCCTTTAAATCTATGACTAATTTTCTTCTGGATTCTAGGCAATTCTCCTTTTGACAGATTAAAAAGCAGTGCAAAAGAATTAGTGTGCTGGCATCACTAAAAGCAGGGGAAAAGGAGCTAACGTTTGGCTGCTTTAATCTAGGCAGCAATTAGCTCTAATTCTATGCATGGCAACTGCTATTGGCACCTGAACAAGGTAAAACAGCAGAAACTGGTTTAACTCTGGTTAAATGTGTTCAAAGAACTTTTGGGAGTACTCTGGACAGTACTAATACAGAATACCACTATCTCTACCGATAAGAAATGCTACTGAGAAATTTGTTGACTCTGTGCTCTTTTAAACTTCAGGTAATCTTTAGGCCACATCTTGAATTTGTTGCTCATGCTTTTATGTAAGATAAAAAGAGATGGAACATCTAAGTAGGAGTTTCAGGAGTTAGCTTCCAGCTATTGAGGTGACCATAGCTAATATGTATCTATTAAGTGTAACCATTGCCTGCAGGCAAACACACTCATAAGAGAACATGAAACAAGGGTGTATGAAAGTTGAGATAATATTGAATCAAAAATGGGAATTCACCATCCTCTCTGATTTTACCTTAAAAACGGAGCCATCACAATTTCCAAAGAGACTTCTTACTCTTGAAAAAAATTACTACTTAGTGAGACTTTACCTATTTGACTGAAATTCCAACTGGAAAATACATTAGAAGTACTTAAATATTTCTAATAGCTTGTGAGAGTTTGAAAGTTTTCAATCCTATTCAGTACCAAACTAAATTTTAAATTCCATCTGGGGAATAGCAACATCATGTTTTTGTTTATTCAAGTCAAATCCGTGCTAAAGAGATAAAATAGGAACTTGCAGTTTCCTCCCCTTTAAAGGTGTTCTTAGTTCCATAGACCCATATTCCCAATCATATTTTTTCTTCTCAAAAGTGAAGGCTGTAATTAAAAAAGAAAACCCACTGAAGCAAATGTATAAAGTGGAATACTGTAGAGTTGGACAGAATGACCTTCCCAAGTTAAAGGAGAAGTTGAAATACTCAATAATTGAAATGTCATAGAAGGAACTAGCTGCTAAGAAAAAGCAAATATTTAAAGATAAGAAATATTTAACAAGTCACTGGATTAATTTCTCTGCCAAGTTCATCAGAAGCAAATATATTTCTATTTGATGTCAGGGACATCAGGTAGACTCTGAGTAACCTTACGGGCATAAAACAACCTTGGAGGCCTCTTTAGCCCAGAACAGTTCTAATACAGAACATGCAGAATGCAGAACAATTTAACACAGAAAGAGAGAATGTCAGTGAACATATATTTTTCAGTGAGGTAGATCCACCTTGGTGTTGATGACAAAGAATTACATTTTATGAATGTTATAACTGTTGTATGAATAACTGCTCATGCTTCCATCTTTTACTGCTTGCTCTGAAGGAGCTGCTGTTCTAGCAGGATCCAGCTCTTTTATTACAAGCTAAGTATGGGATACTCCTGTCACTTGACATACACAAGATTTATCTCCCTTCAGGGAGCTGTTCTGAGTTTTGCTCTTCTCCTTCACTGGTTTCTCATCGTCTTTACTCCACGGAAATATCATACTGATTAAGCAACAATTACAAATTTTAATGGGATTGAGATTTCAAGGTGATTCCTGATCTGTTTTCTTCATCTCCAGCCTAATTGCATAGGCTTAGTAAAGGTGTACACTTCTGTATTTTCAGTCTACTAATTAAAACAGGAAAAAATTGTGAACAGCCTCATATTCAAAAGGTTGGGCCTTAGAGGGACACAACTGTATTTAAAAAGAAATAAGCCTGGGAATAGGTCACCCGACAGTCTGTCTATGCAATGCTTTGAAATTATTAACAATTCCACTTCCACCTAATTCATCCTAATGACACAGTGGGAATGAAGCTGCGCAATGAAAAGTGGCCAGTGCCCTGCAGAAGATAGATGGATGGCTCCTGCTCAGTCCTCAGCACCACATCTCCATTCTCTTGAAGGATCTCAGGGAGCCAAGTCAGTGAAAGGAGGGCTGCACCTCTCCTTACTGACCAAACCACTGCACGGACAATCCTCAGGACTGCTGCCTGCTGCTGGGTGTCACCACACACACTGGGGCAAGGGAAACCCTCAACTGCTGTTATTGTTGCTCATATCTAAAAGATTCACCTTCAGTGCCTCTTTCACTGGACTAGCTTGTGGAATTAATAATTATGTTGAATACTGCAAAACCTTAGCCATGTATTTCAGTTCAGTCTGAATTTTACCTTTATAAAATTTTCCTTGTGAGCTACTCTCAAAAAGAAACATAAACATGCTTTTAATAATACTAACGACAATGTCTGTGTCACTATGACATTGATGAAATTAAATGAAAAATATGATTTTGATATGTTTACAGTAGCCCATGATTTACACCCAAGTGAAACTGGTTAGATTTACAACTGAAACAGCAGGTCACCTCTATGTACATCCTGTATTTGAATAGTTCCTGTCTTATTGTTACATGGATAACATTAATCTTTTAAAGGAATATATAAAGCCCGGACTAAGCTTGTTCATTTGAGAACTTAACATATGACATTTCAGTGACTGAAAGGGGAAAAAAATGAAAAAGTATTTGCATACTTCAGAACAGTAGTAAATGACTGCACAGATGAGGTCACCATGATAAACTGATATCATCCACACCACATCCTCCAATATTTGCATGGTGATGCCTGTAAAAACTTTTGTATGAAGTATCAGACTCCTAAGGGTTTTATTCTCTTTTGCCTGTTTAATAAGATGCTTTTTTTCTTTTTTTTTAAGAATTCAGTATGCTTTTAATTTACAGGAGAAAAAGCTTCAGTGTTCTGTTGGGCTTTTTTTGCGGTAACATGGCTACCCATATAAAACACCATTTTTTCCCCTACTATATATGAATGGTATTTCCAAAGGTAACTCCCATTGACTCAGATAGTTAGCAGTTTCTTTTGTAATAAGAAACTAATAAGTTGTTATTTACAGTATAAGTGACCAACAGCTTTTATTCTGGATCACACAGTGCCAGAACTCTAATAATTGGTATTAAATATAACAGAGATAATTGCAATCAAACCAAATGTAAAAATCTTCAAAAAATATATACTATACTGGGAGATTATTAAAATTCCCAATACTGCCTAAAATGTTTAATGTGCTGAATACAAACCATATTTTAAAGAAAGCTTTGGGAATCAAAGATGGATTTAGTAATTGTAATGTTTACAAATTTGTTTTGAAAATATTTTTAATTGGATAATGTCAGACTTTTGAATTCTAATACAATGTTCATTAGCATTTCAATAGATTATACTATCGACTTCTTTTGACATAAACGAATTTGATTCATTTTTTAAATCATGAATCTCATAATCTTTTTTATGCTACCCCTAGTTTTCAATAATTTCATTCTCTTCTACAAGAAGAGCAACGGGAACCACATGGGCTTTGCTGGTAATGATGGGCTATATATCTCTTCTCTGAAAGCAGCTCTGTTCCCTTTGAAAGTAATTTGCAGTTTCTTACCAACACAGAATTAAAGAGTAATATTGTCTAATTTTTTATGTTCAGTGACACAGAGTATCGTAGAATTCTATCCCATACACATCGCTTTGAGACGTATATTACGTGACCATAATCAAAAGTACATAAATGAATTTCAAATTTTATGAAAGTGTTTATTATTAGCTAAGAAAAAAAATCTCAAAAGATGAACGTGTCAATAAGTTTAATAATCTCTTAGTAAGATGTGTATTTTGCACACTCCAAAACTTCAGTGCAGTTTATAAAACAGTAATTTGTACTTTATAGTTGTATTGCAAATAAGTGATCTGGACATTTCAGAGCAGGACAGGCCATAACTGTGTAAGTCTCAACGTAAATCCGTACATTCAACATGATGAACTCCTTGCTTGAGAAGTTATCTTCTACTTCCAATAGAAACAAAAACTGATTACTGCTGATCACTTAGACATAACTGCTTGTAACAGTCAACAAGCCATCACAGTAAGGTATAAAGACAGCCCTTAGGAGAAATGCTGACTATTTCCTGACATTTAAAGCTTTAAAGAATTCCTTCTAGATACTGCAGGAAATTATCATGAGCCAGCACGGGCTGCCAGTGTCAATGAGTTAGAACCAAGAGATTAAACCATGTATATTGGCAATATTGCCATCTGAACCACCGAATTAATTTATGGGACTGGTCTTGCAAACAGTTCATCATGTCAGCAATGCCAAGGTCTGTAGTAGGAACTACCACAGTGAGAAAATCGTGTCACATGGGTGTGTGTGCATGGCGCTGCCTCATAACTGGGTCAACCATTTTTTGTGTTGATTTTAGCAGTGTAAGAGATAAACCACAATTTAAATAATATCCTACTTCCTCTTGTCCCTCTACAATGTTTTGATAAGAGAAGTAAGGCATGAAGTTCCTGTAACTTTTTGATCTGACATTATCAAGTATGTATAAACAGATAACGTTTTAGTAGAGCAAATAAATTGTATGTCATTTTTTTTATTAAACAAACAGTATAATAACTGGACTATATTATCACAATGGAAGCATAGAAGACCATAGACTGTACAGCTGAAACCCTGTAGCAAAATTGTTCCTCATATTTAAAGAAATGTATCTTTATCAAGCTTTCACAATGGCTGCTTCTTGCTAATTTAAAGAATCTTCACTCTTGTTAAGGCTAGATGATTATAATTAAAAGATAAATGTACTGTTAGAAGGTTCTACGCCACACTCTATTTTTATGAGAATTTAACTGAAAGACATACATTATACCTGTATGTGAATTATAATGGCTTCTCAGCAGGGAACGCAGAATCACTTACAGTACGTAAACATTTAAAGAGGAAAATGCTAACACACTGAAAGAGTTTAACATCAGTAGCGATTTATCAAATGAAGAAGTTTCATAAAGTCCACTCTCTGGGAGAACATTCACCATTAGACAAAAGCCTGGCATCCTTGATAGCCTGAAGTTCAACCATTTTGAAAAACAAAACCATTCAATGAGATAAACAAGATCTTAAGAAAACTGCCATCTTCCTTCTCAGATAGAAGCCAGAATTAAAATAATAATTATTAAAATAATCCAACCAGGTCGCTTTACAGGCAAATTTACACACTGTCTCTTTAAAACACTGCATGCCCAAAAGCCTTTTGGGTTTGGAATGTAGCACTGCACCAAGTATTTCACAAAGCCTCTAAATATCACAAGAAGCTTTTTTAGAGAGAAAAAAAAGTAAAATTCCAGCTGACTGAGACTGTTCTAACAGGTGTGCCTCAGCTTAGCTCCCAGACCTGGAATTCCAGATAAACAACAGAGGACAGCAAACAGATTTTTTTTTACACGTCCTTTTGTAATGTAATGCAGCTACAAGACGACTGATGAGCTTAGGGACAAACAGAGTGAGAGTGCAAGTGTCATCAGGGTGAGCTGTGTGCTTAGATAGAAGCTTGTAGGAAGAGCGAGTGAATTCTCCGCAGATATGTGACTGGTGGAGACTCCTGCTGTGTTGTCCTTCCCAATAGCATTCTGTAAGACACAATACTTTCCTTGGTCACCATTACACATTTCCACTGCAAAACATTTAAATCTACATCATGAAATTCACCTTTTGTTTGTTCATGTCCCACCCTCCACTGATACCTATATATATCAATGTCACAAATTGAAAGGCATTAAAACAGATGTCAAAATGACAATTTTTTGAAATTTAAAACAATTACTACTTTAGCAATGCTTCAATGTATAAAATGTATGGTCATTTTTTTGTGAATCTGTGTTTATCATGCTAGTTTATTTTAAAATAGCAGAAGCAAGACCCACAGAGAAACTTCAACTTCTGCACAGTCAACAAAACAACTTTGTTTGACAACAAGTTACTTCTGGATAACAATAAATAAAATCTAATTCATGGGCTCAGAAAAGACTGTTTTCTAGCTTACAAAAATTTTCTTTTTCCCCTTAATTGCTGCATTATTTGCATTCCTTGGCATCTTTGCTACCAATAATTAAACAGTATGCACATGCCAATACAGATTGGCAGATTATAGTGAACTACTTAAGGAGCAGATGTAGCAGAAATATTTCTCATTGCTATCATCCTCAGTAAAAAAGAAAACCTAACAGGTATAATCACAGAAGTGGAACAATTTAGACTAAAGGGACCTCTAAGATCGTGAAGTCCAACCTATTCCATGTGAAGCGGCTCAGATCCTGTCCACTGAAGATGTGAAAATCCCCAAGGATGCAGCTTCTAAAGAGGGGACAAGCCTCTCCAACCCTGGAGAAGCAATGGGCCATGGTACAAGGGACAAGTATCCAGAAGATCAGATACAAAGGAGGAGTTCAAAGCATCAGTTTCCACAGGAATGACTGTCTACAGAGCCGGGGAGGTATTCATGGATAAATCTCCATGCCATTCCCTCACCTGGGTATCACTTGCTAGGACTGGCTAACTGGAACACCTTGAGATGCAAAGTTTTGGAAGTTGTAGAGGCATTGGGGGATTATCACAATATGCTTTCTTTTACTCATCCCTGGGCATCTCCTTTTTGGAAACTGTCAGGGACAGGGTATGGCATGAGATGGAGCAGCAGTTCTCATAGTTAGCTACAGTTACTTGAGCTTTCTCATCTAAGGTCTTTCAGCCAGCACAAGATGCCAACAGATGTGTTAACATTACTGCACTGTTCCTGTACATATTACTAGGCTTCATTCTAGTACCTACAAGAAATTCTTAATAGAACCTAAAGAATTAGGAATGGGCTATAGAATTTCCATTGTGTAGAAGAACTGGGCAAATTTGGACTGGTGAAGAAGAACCTGAAAGATACTGTCACATCCTTTTGGTGGCTTATGGCTGTACAGCTGGTCTTGTTCCAAAGCCTAGGCTATGTGTTTCCACATTGTAAAAATTATGAACATCACTAATTATTAAGCTTCCTGAGAGACTAGGTACAAAGGATACGGACTGACAGACATGGAAACTGATGTAATGTTTATGTCTGAGAGGGGCCTTTGAGGTCAGGCTGAGCAGACTACTCCAACAGCACTGGGAGTTTCATGTCTTGAGTCTGTCAATCTGTTCCCTGGTGTATAAGCATCACATCTCCTGATATGAATATCATTTCATTCCATAAATTGGTCATTTGTTTTAACCACAGAATGATGACCAGTTTGTTTCTGATTATTTGCTAAAACCCATCTGATCTTGCGCTCCTGCAGATGATTAAACAAGTACACTTGCTAGGTGCAATGGTTATTATTATGGGATCTGACTACACATGCACTATACAGCTATTAAAATATAAAAGTCAGCAGAGGACACTTTGAGCCCAGTTCTGAACTTCTGAGTAGGGCTGTTCTTTAATACATTATGGTATCCAAACATAACAAAACTGACAAGACAAATATGAGGTAACCCATGATAATCTTGACAGACTTAGAAATCTTATACTATGGAGAGACGCCTGCGCTGTGAAATATATAGGATCCACACTCTTACCTCATTAAGACAGAGCTCTGTATCTACAGATTCATTGGATTTTCGCTTCTTCTGTGCCTATGAACAAATGCAGAATTTATTCCCTGTACAATTTATGCATAAAGCAGCACAAAACACTTAGATAAATTTACATGGGTTGTCATACTCCTATAATTTCGACAGTGATTTGCACATGATTAACAAATCAACTCTCCAAATGTAACTGCATGTTTTCCAATAACATTCACATTCTCATTTGAATTTACAGCAAAATTTCAAACAGTCAACTAAGAGTACTTAGTAATGACAATGATGAGTGCCATCAGCTGCAGAGAACATGTTATCTTCTGTGGCCCCTTAAAAATGGTGTTGGATGTTCATGAGAAGAAATGAAATATGACAGTTAATAATTATCATAATACCATTTCATATTAAAAAATAATCTATCATGTGCCTCAGTTTTAGGAAAATATACAACACGGGAGTATTTTATCCTTAATGATTCTTTCAATTTTTCCAAGTATTACTATAAAAATAGAAATATGATTTTAATATATTTCATTGCTGCCAGAGAGCCTCTTCTACATTACAAAAAGAACATTTAGTGCCTTTTAACATATATACCTCTAAGTCAAATTGAACTGTTTGCTTACATTGTGTTTGCTGATTATCATACATAGAATATTAAACTAAGTGCAGGAATATTTTAGATGATCAAGAATTAAAAAATTAATCTGCTATAAATTCAGCCATGTCTTATGATGAACAACCATCTTTTGCTATTACTGTGTGCTCTCCACACTGACTCAAATAAGAAACATTCCAGGTGGCATCATACAAAATGAAAGCAATAATGTGCACTCTGTCTAGTGTCAGAAGCTGTTTAATATTTCCAATATTTCAAGTGAACAGGACTGGGCTGGGCGCTTTCTGCTTTTCTACAGGAGCAAGACTAATCCCTGTGCTGTGGAAGATATTTTCAATAAATGGTGCTGTGGTTGACTTAAGCACTTCAGTGATTCTCAATATCAGTTCTTTCTTTGTATATTCCAGAAACATAAACAGCACCCTTTCATAGGAGCTCACGGTGTTCAATGTAAATCAAGTCTTGTAACAGAAGACCTCAGTTTACACACCAAAACTACTGACTGCACTGGACACATCTGATACTTCCACCTGGAAGTTTTGCTGGACTTGCATCTTATTTTCTGCAAGAAATGAAGATCTGAATCTCACTGTGTTGCATTCATTTTACACTGAAGAATCTCCCTGGTTTTGGCACTGATGGACTGGACTAAAGCTGATGTGAGAAAGTGCTGAGCATTCTGATTTTATCCCCTCAAAAAATTAATTTTCACATACAGATGTTTTATTTTATATCTGAGAGCCACTGGTTCTGCCAGTGAACACAAAATAGTCTTTGACCTAATTACTGATTTTAGAATTCAAATGAAGGAACTGAACTTCTCATAAGGAAACACATTCTCTGGTTTTAATGATACATAAATATATTAGAGACAACTGAAAAAGTGAAGCAGCTGGGATTTAAGAGAAAGACAACTTAGCTATAGTAAGAATACATACTGTATATATGTTGATAGTTTTTATACATATGACAAAATAATAGCTCGATTCATTAACACCCTCCATAAAATTTCTTTTTTTCTACTAATTAGTACCATAAAAGTGGTTATGGTAAGCATAAATTTAACGGTCTAAATAGAAGAAGAACCCCCTAGAAGTAAATCTGCAACAAGAGGAAGCATCCCAGTAAAGCCTTCCTGCCATGTTTGTAGTAGTGGTTGCATTCGCAGTGGTTAGAAAACTTCCTTTAAAATCAGCTGGGTAGATTTCAACTCCTACATGGCTGGGTCCAAGGAGAGGGTTAAAGAAGGAGAAATTAGATTTAAATCCTGATTTTCTTATGTCCTGAACACCCTGCCTTGAATTGGAATGTGAGGCTTACGATAAAGCTTCAGATTCAGAGGCTCAGATCTTGACAGTGTTAACTGTAAGGATCATACAAGCCTCCTGTATCTTGGTTTGTCATTCAGTGCTAAATTTCCAACTCCACACAAGTGTCTGTTCATTGGGAACACTGTGCTTTGCTGCTTATGCCTGCTATGGATTCATAGCACTGTTTACACATAGTATTTGGTCTCAACACCAAAGTTAGAATTTATATTCCTTTTGTACTGTGTTTATCAAATGAGAAAAGACAGAAATATAATTATTTTGCTTATATGCAGTAAAGTGTTCGTTCCTTTACTTCATTCAGCCAGATAAACAATAGAGTGCAGCAGCTAACACATATTTACCTTTGAGAACACTATTTTAAGGGTAACATCAACAGCTAGAAAAAAAATCACCATAAAAAAAGCTTTTCAATCATTTTGATCAACATTCCCTAGCTTTCATCTGGAAGGTGATACTTCTCTGTATCCATGTACTTATTGTAGACACTGTAACATCAACAACACTTATTCAATGCATCTTCTATTATAACGACCTCCTCTCTTAGATTTGAAAAGCAATTTTAATAATCAGGCAGGCTTTTCTCTTATCAAAGCAGAAAGGACAATATCTTCTGTTTAAAAATACAGCAAAATTGCAACCTTTTTGGGGGGAGAAGGAAAAGGGAAAGAAAAAACTGTCATTCTGAGGCTGAGATGAGACATTATCTGCCAAGTTTCAAATTGGAAGAGTACATTTTTAGTGTTGAGTTATAAACCTGTAAAAATGGGTTATAATGGAAATACTGGCATAGGCTGCACTACTGTAATACAACAGTGCATCACTAAATCACAAGTTATGGGAAAAAAAACCCAAACCCACATGTTGAAGAGAGTGCTGTAGAAAGTGTATGTCCTTTACTTACAACCAAAGGGGAAAATTCTTCCTACCCCACTCTCAGGCAAAAACATCTCTACAAATAGCAGAACTGCCCTATATGTGCTACACTAAGTGAAAAGCTTATCAGAAGCAAAAAGAAAAAACATGGGCTTAGAGGTTATGCTGACAGCCTTAGGGAAATACACCCAGACTAGGAGACATGCATTTGAATAACAGAGGATATCCTCGGCTGTTGGATTATTTACTTTATAACATCTTCCATTATCTTAAAAAAATTTAAACAATAGAAATGACTGTCCATCACACACAGCTCCAGACAGTTCTGACAAGGAATATCTACATCACCAATAAATTTGGGAAATGAGTTGTATGCTATGCAAGATGCCAAAGATTCACTGCCAATCCCCATCGCAGGTATCCTACTTGCCTAACAAGCAGGCAAGAAGGTACCTTCAAGGTTCTACAAGTACCTAACTCCCCAGGAGTAAAACAGCACACACAAATGGCTAAGTTGTCTGTATTCAAACTTGTATTTTTTTGGAATTTTCATATAAAGCTGTTATCTGGTGACAAAAAGATCTATGGGGATTCCATCATTAAATAAAAAAAAACCAAGAAGTGCTGGGGTCATAATAATAATTAAAAAAAAAAAAACAGTGAAAGAAAATCAGCTTTAAGTGGCTAAGTGTATGGAAGGAGCTATGAGTTCTTTTCTACTGAGGTAAAACAGCATTTCCTAATGACTTATACACTGAACTGTGACATGCCTCAGACTATAAAACAAAGTTACGTAAGATGGGCTGACACTCCAGCTTTGCAGGGAAGTATAATTCAGCAGTGTGAGCTACTCTGGTGAAGCTGCTTCCATATTGCCAACAGGCTTGAACTCACCAAAGCTTTTATATTTTGTAAAAACAAATACCTGCTTTTCCAGAGAATCTTCTCACTGTACTAGGAGAAGCAACAGATGACATTTAGAGGTAACTGTATTCATGCACCTCCTGATGACTTCAGTATCCTGTCTGTTAGTCACACACCAGCTTTGTTTAGGTCTTGCAATCTTTAGGTTTTAATATTAGAACTAAAATATTAAAATATTAATCTTTAGCTTTTAATATTAGAACTAAAATATTAAAATATTAGACTTGGTCAAGGGCTGGTAGAGAAACCAACTGCATGTCCAGAAAACAAAAAATCTCTCATGATGACAGGCAAAATTTTACTTATTTCTTTCCTAGAAAGAAAGGTAAATCAGGACCAGCAGAAGAGCTAGTGGTTTTCTGAAAGGAGAAAGGAATATTGCTTATAGAGATGTTTCTCCTTCAGAAGACTCTGTGGACCTTTGTATTTCCTTCTGATCCCAATGCATCACAGATGAGTTAAATCATATGTCCTTGCTCATACACACCCTAACTAGTCTTCTCCTGCCCTCCACCTAATAACTATCATAGGATCTTCCTAAACCTTGTAACTCTATGCTTTCCATCCCCCAAATCCCTCTACCTCCATCCTTTGCATCCTATAGCCCTGAATTTATGCCCAGCAATGCTATCTTGTAATTATGCATCCAGTTTCTGCAAATCACAGCACAACATGGTTAATAAATGCATTAAACACTGCAGCAGTATCTCACCAGGAGTCTGTACACACATTTATGTCTTGTCATCCAGCAGTATTTTTATATATCCACTACAGCATGAATTTCTCTGTTACAGCAAGGAAAAGGTCTGACTGGAGATGGCTCCAAATGGAGGTGAGCTTTAATTTGGAGGGAGGGAAGGGAAGGAGAAGGACAACAGAATACATCAGATCTGAATACAAACAGGCACAAGAGAGAGCATCCAAATTCAGAAACCAGTCTCCTTCCTTTGGTACACACTTTGAGTCTTATGTGCTTTATGGGAAGTATTGCTTAGACGTTACAGGGAGAGACAAGAGAAGCATCATTATGACAGATATGTGCTTTGTAGGTTGTTTTTACAGCTGATTTTAATGAGAGCGCCTTTGTCCTCTCCTGAGATGCCTGGTTAGTTATGTCCATATTAACAAGCCTTTCTGAAGAAAAGGGACAAATCTCCCAGAATACATCCTTCAAATGACCACGCTTCTAAAGTAGCTATAACAAATGAGGGTGATTGTTCTTTTTGTTCTTCTCCTGTGTTGATTAGAGAGATTTACTATGCAACTAACCTGCTTTTCCAACAGGACACAAACAATAAAGAGAGAAATACACAGACTGTAAGAATGCAATCATTTTAACTCTTCTGAACACACTAAGTGGATGGTGCATCTATCACAACTGTCAATAGTATTTTCTTATTAGCACAGTAGTACTGTGCCACGCTGGAGTATAATCACTCTCAATAGGGAAGATGAGCAAAGTGTGGGTCAGAGGCACAGGCCACTAAAATAAGGATCCAATTAAGCACAGAGTAATTCTGAAACCCATATGATACAGTCAGAGTGGAAAGCTATTTAAGTTTACAAAAAATATCAGCTTTGCACAATCCTGTAACAAAGCAGTGAGATCTTTTTTTTTGCTTTTTTTTCTCTCTGCTGAATCAACCCTCAAGATACAAGCTCCGGGCATGAAATTATCAATTGCCATTCTGCATAAAAGCGCTACAGCTCTGTCGTGCCACTTTGTAGAGAGAAGAAAGTATCTTCTAGAAACAAAACACTGCTGGCACTATGTTCCAAAGCTACACAGATAACACCCAGCACAGTAAGAAGCAAATCACAAGTTTTTCAGCTGGGAGACATTAAATAAAGCAAACAAAGCATCCCCTTGTGCCCACATACACACTGGGAAAACACATACTGAGCTGGTTTTTTTTACTGCATTCCCTTTATCCTCCAACATTAATCAATTCTTGCTGGATTTGAGCACTTGAGCATGAGAAAAAAGAAAGAGAGGGCAACCTTAAAGCAGGGAAGTTTGTTTTCTGATCAAGACAGAGAAAAAGGGGTGGTGGGTCTCCAGAGATTACCTTCATGCCTTCCTCCAGATTCAAAAGAAGTCTTCACCCCAGAGCAGTCTAGAGGACTTCTCTGGGAAGAGGGGCTGGAACAAATGTAGGTTCTTGTCTGCTAAAGCCAGCTTTCCAGCTCTTCAGTCAAGGAGGGAGCACTGCCCAGTCTCTTCTGGACAGGGCCAGGTGGGCTGGGAACAGTGCCTCTTCCTCAGATCGAGGAGCAACAATGAATCAGTGCAGCTCTGATTGTGTCTAACAGACACTGCAGACACTTTGGGCTCCTAACAGATGCAGATGGAAACACACACAGCAGCAGACACTGCTTCAGAAATCTAAGAAATGGGCCTAAGAGTTTGATTAAGTCTGATACGGACAGAGGAAAACTTTCTCCCTTCAACCTCTTTGATTTTCAAATTGTAAGAAAATCTGATTGGAGGGGCAAGAGCAGGGAGTAATCCTCCCAAAGGGAGCAAAAAAAAAAAGTATGGAAAGAAGGAGAGATGACCTATATGGTATTAATTATTGCTGGACTATTCCCAGATCCTTATCTTAATAAACATGAGACCTCATTAAGCTTTATTTCTCACTGCACTTATATGGCTGGGACAACATGGCACAAAAATTGCCTGACAGCAATCTTGAAGGTTTTATAAAAAACAGATCCTATCAGAAACACCAAACTGATCAAACGGCTTACAAGGACCAGGCACAGAGATGTTCAAATATTTATTTCAAGCAATTAGTCTCCCGGTGAGCACAGCACAAAATATGACACCCAGCCAAGACAACTGAACTTACTTACCTTTCATGGCAGTATAGTAACTTGCTAACAACTTTGTTCTCATGTTTAGTCATTCATTTAGATGAGTAAAATGAATTTCTGTAGTCCCAGATTTTTGCTTCCTATTTTTAGGGGATATTATGCAATTCTCCTAATATGGTCTTTTTATGGATTTGCCACAAGCAAATATTTTTGCATTTAGAAGGGCAGAGCAGAAAACAGAATACTAAAAAGCACAGACAGAATAAGTTTTATGAGGTTAATATCTCAGTGGCGTGGGCTGTCTAAGTTGTTGAGTTTTTTCTCTAGTTATAAAACTAAAGAGCCATGTAATCCAAATTCGAGTTGTTTCGGATTTTATTATTAAAACACATTTCCCTAGTGATTCACCACAGCAATCAACCCAGTGCCATACACAGCACTTACAGGTAGCATCTGGCTGCTGCACACTGAACAGCATCTAAAGAAAAGCAGCAGGAACACAAAGCCATCACAGTCCCAGTTAAAAGACATACCCAGATTTTAATTTTGAACAAAGGTAAGTAATTGAAGAACTACAGATCCCACAACACTTCTCCAGGCTGGAGTATGTGCCACTGCATGTCGGAATACGCAAACAAAGTTGTTCAGTTCGGCAGCAGGCGAAGTACCTGCCTCCGGTATTAGACTGGGCTCTGCGGGGCACTGGAGTGTGGTGTAAACACTGCTGAGCAGCTGTCAGCCACGGCTACTGGGGGACTAAAAGCAGCTCAGCCAGAACAGCATAGGCCTGCATTGTGCTAATGAGCCTTGAAAAGAGGCACTATGGTAATGTGGCTACAGGGCTCCTACACGGCAGCACACACCTCCAGGTGTGCCCTGGCAGGGAGCTGCTGGCTGGAGTGTGACTGCTCCATGCCAGGCAGCATGCACCGTGCCTGTTTCTTGCTGGAAAGCTTGCCTCCATACCCAACAGGACAGTGTGTGGTGGGACTCTGCTAAGGAAAACTAGGGAGGCTCTGAAGCCCAAAGCAGAGTTGCAGGAAGGGAGCTCTGTGGGGATGCTCAGTGCGGTGGTCGGTCTCATGAGACTTCCAGCCCTGAGCTGTCAGAAGGTGGAAGAGATTAAGTAAATAAGGTCACACATTGCCTCAGCACTCAGGCAGCAGGACCAGGGGTGCTGCTCTCTGGTTCTGCAGCTGGAAGGGAAGATCAGGCAAGCGTGCTTGAACATCAGCCTGCACGGGCCCTTGAGCGCTGAGCACTACAGGAAGCTTCCCTTTGTGCTACTCCAACCTTAAGCAACTGGTATTATTGCTGGTTTTTTGAGCACTGCATTCACTCATAAATTTCAAAAGGGAAGGGAAGAGAATGACCATGAACATCTACTTTTTATTAAGTGGCTAAAAATGTTCAAGACTTTCTATTAACAGTAGCTGTATGCATCTGTGTTATTGTGAGCACTTGGCATGGTGACGCACAGAAAAACAACACAGAAAGCCTTAGAAGGGTTTTGAAAACACTTCAGATAACAAGTGACTTTGCTGCAATTACAGAGGCAAAAGCAAAGGCTACAGTAAAGGAAGCCTGCACAGAAAGGCAGAAGAAACCAGCCACTTAGTGAGCACCCACCACACAGCCATGCCCTCCCTGCCTCAGTTTTGTTTGCACATTTCAAGCCCAGTGTATTAATTTCCATACAACCTCAGTTGTGTGGTGATGTACCCAAGTCCCACTAAATCGCAGCATGATTTATAGACCAGTTCTTTTCTTTCAAAGTAATCTAATTTTGAACAGTTTTGATTTGGATTAATTTATGAATTTTTCATTTTTGGCACAATCTGCTCTCCAGAAGCGCCACTGCAATAAAATTTTAAAGCATTTTCTCCCTTCTCTAATCCTGTAGCTGAATTTTGCAGGTGCGCAGATGTATCCTCAGAACTGGCAGGGCTGAAATTTTACTGAACTTGCTGCAGTACTTGCCTCAGTTCCTTTCTAGCACTGAAAATACCATTCAGAATAAAAATATAGAAAACATTTTTTAAAATAATGTAAACAAATTTACCAAGGTGAGTCTATTAAAAAAAAAAGAATAAAAAACAGGTTATGGTATACTGTGGCTTTGACAGGCAGGTATTCCTCAAGAATTCAGATAGAACCACACGCATAACAACAAAATTTTCACCCAAATAATTAATCTTTTGAATTTTTTTTTATGTGAAAGGTAAGACTTCAACTTTAAGCATAGCTGCTAGCAATGTCTATGATAGTTTATTTTTATTTTCATTAGAATATATGCCTTCAAAGTTTTCTAGAAAGGTATTCAAATTCAATGCTATCATTCCTGTTTATTAAATTCTGATGGCATTTTAATTTCTAAAAGTGAATTATTATCATACAATTTGGATTACTGGCATTTTATTTTCTAACACAAGCATATTTTTCAACAGATTTAAGTCATGACAAAAAAAAAATAAACATCCAATTGGTTGTGTCCACAGATCTCCATTAGCTAAGCTAGACCTTGGTTTGTCCTGTCAGCTTCCTAAACATTATTAAAAGGCCCTTGCAGAATGGATCTTAAAACTCAATACTTGTGAAAGACTTTGATGTAGCATCCTACATTCATTCTTCCCCTGCTGAGGTGAGTGAAGGAGAGAAAAATATCCCCTCTCAGAAATACTAGCAGTGAAACCCTGACACTAATTCTCTTTAATGGGCTGTACTATAGTGGACTATACTTTAATGGATGGTATTGTAGTGGCCTTCCGCATATCCATTATTTACACATGAAAGATGCTCTCACACACAACGGTTACACTGTAATTAATGAAGCTATTCAAATAAGCAGAGAAACTCTTGTGTAAGAGGAGCCTGCAGAATCTTGACCTTATTAGAAAGGTGCCTTATTCTTTACTGCTCTGATCCCACCACACCAACAGGAATTTTTCCACTTGCCAGGCAGCAGCAACCAAAAATCAAAAGTAACTTCCTACTATCATCTTCATATATGGCTTCAATTTGAACTCAGTAAGAAGTACAGAGAAATTTTTTCTGTCACTGAAACAATTTCTTAGACACAAGAAGGTACTTTGAATGTTGCATGTTTAACAATTATAACCCTATTAAAACAAAACTGAGCCTATAATAACCAGATTATGCAAATAATTACCAGATTATGCAAAACTGTATTTGCAGGATATAATCCTGCTTTGTTTCATCCCACAAGTCATTTACAGAAGGACAGAAGGCTTAAATTTATGCTTACATTTAATAAGTCAGAAAATAAAAACAAATGAATGCTAACAATGTCAGTAATGGAGATCAACATCTCTTTGCGTATATTTTGTTACGTTTCCATACTAACCTAGAAGAAGCTTTAGAAGATTTATTTTGACTAGTTTGCCTATTTTTGAAGTATTATGTTGTGGTAGACTGGATAGTTCAGGGGATTATTAATGGGATATACAGCCTTAAATTCCAAGGTAGCTAGTTTAATCTAGCTCAGGTCAATACTGACAACTATTCTGTAGTATTTTTGAAATGAGGAGGTGGTTCTGAAGCACTTCTTCTCTTAAGAGGACAGGTTCAATGCACAAAAGTGGCACTAATTTGCACCTCAGACAGTGCACTTCATCAAAGAGACTGAGGAATTAATAGGATATAGGTTTATAATGTCGCAAAGCACTCAGGATGTCTCCCTATGCCCTTCACTTTCCTTTCTGCGAGATGAGCTGCTGTGTTAAAAAGTCTTCTTCCATCCCCAGATTTTTCTAAATCTACAGCAAACCCTACAATAAAAATCTTGAAGGTGCCCTATGCTACCAAATTTTAACATCCTTTAGTGGGACTCAAGAGAGAGATTAGAAGGTTTCACCTAAGAAAATCATCTTAAGAGTGCTATCTGAAGAGAATCTTGATTGATGATGGCTGGTAGCAAATATTTCCCTGAGTGCATAATTGTTTGATTAATAGTGCTGGACCAAGCTGAAGCAAGTAGAAAACAGACAAAGTGAGGGGTGTTTTTTGTGATCTACCTACTCAGATGCATCTAATACTCACAACCACCAACTTTGTCTTACTAGCAAGTTTCAGTGTCAATACATGGCCATCAAGTATCCAGAGAGGAAGCATTAAAAAAATAAATACATCTGGGTGTGTGTCAACTATAGCAGCAATATGGCTTCTTGTGTTACTCTCACCTACAGTCCAGTGGACCAGTGGGTGGAAAGTCAGAACAAACACAGCATGACTAGAGATGAGGGATGGGTGCAATGCAGACCGTGTCTACTGCATATTAACATATGTTATTGTATATTGACACCAGCACTGATACTGCATTACTGAGCATTACTGACATACTGAGCTGTCCCAGGCAGAAGTGAATTTAATGGGTTTAAGAGATACCTTGCTCAGTGGCCAAAACGTGCTTACCCTCTCTAGTGTCTGAGAACAGCATCTTTAAAAGGGATTTAGGATATCACTGGGCTGCTCACATTCGGTGGCCACATGAACAGCATGGGATATCACATTTCTGATGTGCTGAGCACAGATGAATGTAACAGCTCTCCAACAGGCTTTGTACATAACAAAGGGCAGCAGATGATGAATGAGGACTTGCAGAGCACATATGAGCAGATGCGTCTCACTGGCTGGAGATTATGTGGAGCTGCAGCTTTGCCAGTTGCTCTCGTTAAATGTCCATGGAACACCAGGGTCCAGTCCCCTGTTACACTGACATAAGCCAGCACAACTTGTATTTTAAGGGCTGTCCCTGTGACATGGACTCAGTTCAGCTCCCAGAGTGCAGAGCTCTCTCTCTCACTGGGGGCACTTACCGAAGAGCTGTTTGTTACTAAAGATAACATGAGCCACAAGCCTGAAGGTGAAAAGCCTCTGCCTAATTAATTATTCCTAAGTATCGTCATTAGGCTGTTCTCTGGGTATAGACAGAGTGTGTTTTTGATCTAAACCTGTTTAGCTGTGCCTATGACAATCTGAATTTCTGCTCTGCAAATAACCATGACCGAGTCCTTAGGAATAATCAGGAAATCTTAATCAAAAGTAACAGGGGTTGGGCAAACCCTGGATGAGAGCAGGATTCTGCAAACAGTTGCAAGAATTTATTAAAGTTCATAATAACGATGAAAAAAGGGACAATTTTTTTCTTCTGAATTTGCATTTGGCTTCTGAAATTGTATACAAGCAGTTAGGTCCCTCCAGAAAAGATGCCTAAGTTTGCCCTCAGAACCAGACCATTACGGTGCGCATGAGACCAAGGTGTGCACAATAGCATAACAACATCAAAATCATTATGCAGCAGTCTTCAAGAACTGAACTTAGATACACGCAACCGTTAATACACTACTTTTCCTAGAGGAGGGCAAGCAAATGTAAAAAACATCCTGTTCACTGCAAAAGATCTGATCAAACCACTTTTCTACATTTGTGCAGATACAAATTTAGGGTTTTCATAGATACTTGTAACTGCTTTGCTTTCATCTGGGCACACCTAATTTATATGCCCATTTATCCAACTCTCTGCACAAATTAGGTGCTTAGGACTGCACATAGCTATTTAGAGCCTACCTGGTACATGTCTTACCTGCCACATACATAAAAAAATTTGAATGCATACATTTAAAATCTGAGCATTAATTTTAGGTGCATGTGGTAATGCATATCTAGCCTTGAATCAGAGGCTACTTGAGCCTTCTGAAAATGTCAAACTGGAAAAATATAGCACCATGTAATGCAGTATTTAGTAAATTACCACCCTGAATACCTAATTCTGTTTTAAGAAAGACATGAGGGAGGATAATCCTCTAATTCTGCAGGAGACCTGCTGAGTGAACCTATGAAAAATAGGTTACACATTGCATTATACACATCAGTCTGTTTACTTGTGACTCACGAAAAGAGCTAAGCACGCAGGAGGGCTTAACCTGAGGTGGGATTATTAGGCCAAGTCCACTGATTAGAAATAGGATTTGGTATGCAATAGTTAGGCTCTCCTCCAAAGTACGGACTAAAACAAACATTTTGAACTCCTATTGATTTGGAAGGCAGGGAACTGAAATGGGTGACAGTGTGTCATGTTCTGGAACTCAACAGCAAATTGAAAAATGCTGTAGAGAAGGTGGTTTGAGGGCAACATAGAGATCAATTATTCAGGTAAAACAGCTGATTAGGAGTCATAGGGATAAAGAGTAAATAGAAAATAAAGGGTGTGATTTATCCACAGTATTTGATTATTAATGTACAGTGAAGACTATAAAATGAGCAGACAGAGTAAAAGCAGCACAAAAATATATTTATGTTCAGCTGTTTTGTTATCATTAATGGGTGGGGTTTTTTAAGAGTATAGATTAGACAATTTGGTTAAAAGATTGAATTTCGTTTTCTGTCCAATAAACTTGGTTTGATTACTTGAAAAACCTATGAATGCTATGGAAAAGGTTCCAGATTTTAGCTCTTCAACAATGTACTATTTGTGCAGCTATGCTGCCTTGTCAGCAATGTATGGTTTAGAATGATTACTTATTATTGTATTCTAATTTCCACTGGGTTTTTCTATATTTCATTTGCTGGTAGTAACAAGGAACAAGCTATTCCTAAAAAAACTTCTTTATTATTCCTGAAGTACCTCTGATCATATCTGCCACACAGCAACTGCAATCTGGGTAGTTTATTTTTTAAGAATGTTAGTTTCTGGGTTACACAGAAATATCAAAGAATGATATGCATATATGTATGGGGTAATGGATAATTACAATGTACACTTAAAGATAATTGCAATGTACACAACTCTGGAGTTATTCCATTTTTACAAGTCTATAAACAAAAGCAGAATTTGATTAGGTTGTGTGATTGCCTCTTTAAACTCAAATGACTTTACGTGCGTAAACATACTTCAGGTACTTGGGTTTGCTGCTGGTAGAAGAAGGAAGTGTATCCTCTTTAATCAAGGATAAGGAAGCAGGGTTGTTTCAGACATTTTACCCAAACTGAATGCAGACTTACTCCAATCTCAATTGCACCCCAGCCCACTCAGTGGCCACAACCCCCAGCCCCATTTGCCCTTCCTCACTTTAACTTCTAAGGAAGCCAAGCCAGTGATCACATGGTGACTACTCCTGGACCATGCAGGCTCAAGAGCCCTTCAGTTCAGTTTTGTGCAGGCTTTTTTTCCCCCATGAATCTGCATTTAGCCATTAAACCATTAGGGGGAATATAGAAAAAATAATGTAGATAAGTTTCATAGCCGATTAAGTCTATGAGGCAATTGAGTACCCAAAGATTACAGAATGGATCTGCAAGATGAAAGGACAAAAAAAAAAACCAAACCACAAAACAAACCAAAACAAACACACACACACACACACAAAATCCCAACCAAAAAAAAAACCCACAAACCAACCAAAAAAAACCCAAAAACCAAAAAACCAAACCACACCAACCAAACAAAAAAACCCCCACCCCCCCCCAAAAAACCCACCCAACAAACAGATGGGAAAAACATCTAATAAAGACTAATGGGTAACTGGAAGTGAGTTTTCAGAGATGGTATAGGTATTCCAGTAAATTGAGACTAACAGTCCATCAACTCACCTCACATAAATAGGCAGAACTAGTCTTGGTTATCACTTCCCAAAGAGGATCTTTCCTCCATGATAAAACAAGGTATCTCTTGAATTATTATTATTTCCAGTAGGAAGGGTTTCCAAGAGTATAGGAAGGTGTTTTAAAAGGATCTTTGTGTTTAGAGTTGCTATCTGTGTACAAGTTTAAGGGAGTCTATCTCTCTAAAAGCAGTGTGATTTCCTTTGCTGGCACTGTGGAGATGTTTAGACCTCCAGAGGAAAGGTTGCAGTTCTCTGCCAGGGAAAGTAGTGTTGTCATGAGGCTGAGTGTAAGAGGATGAACAAAACTGCCCCATCCACTTCCACAATGGGCATGTTCTGCAAAATGCATAAAAGAAGAGAATTTGGTAAATGTATTTGAGCCCATTTTCATCCCGCGGGTAGCATCAGGTTATCCTGTCTATTTTTCTGAGGATTGGAGTGCTCAAATTCATACACCTTCCTCAAATCCTTTCACTCCACTATGATATTCATAATGATTCAGCTAAAACCAGCAACAAAGCAATCTGAACACTTGAAAAAATTAAGAAATAGACAATTAAACATGTGCACAAGGCTCCTAAGGCTTGTAGAGAACTCTACTGGCCTGATAACTGCTCAGGATGTACAACAGGGCAGTAGCTTCTGCCCACTACTCAATTCTTACCTTTTTTAAAATTATTTGGGGCTGAAAATAAATCAGAGCTGTGAGTGTAAGATAGGGAGCTTTAATCAACACTTCTCTGTAGCAATAGACAAAATACCATCAATACTTGTCCCAAACAACAGCACAGGTTTGCTGTGCTTTAGGAAACAGATAGCTAATCTATGGAAACAACCTGCCCTTCCTTAAGAAGCACAAAGGTGTCCAGTAGTGTCTGCAACAAGCAGAATGCAGGAGTCATCAAGGGTGACAGTAAATGAGAGAATTATAGCACAGTGTGAATGCAGTAGTCATCTGTGAGCTCTTCTCTACCCACTCACACTCCCAAGGATTCATAAAAATACTAGGGAACAACTGTTTTGGGAAAATACCCTGGGGCAGACAGCCCCAAAACCCTATTCCCAGGATCAACGACCATTTCATCAATCTCTGGGTTCAAGGAACACAACGAGGCAAACTTCATGACCCTGCACCAGGACTCTGCAGAACTCATCAGGGTCCCTCTCTGGCAGCAAGCCTTCTCCTCAACAGAACAAGGAGGTTGTGCTACGCTGCTCCCCTCAATTCTCACCCCCTCTCCCTACAAGATGGAGAAGGCAGGTAATTCATAAAACAGTACGATCTGTGATTAAAATGCTTTACTATCCAGAATTATTTAGTTTCCACACTGTCATTTGTCTTAAACTGTCACAGTACAAAACAAAACCATCAATACTACTTCAGTAACAGTGGTTAAAAGTACATTTCAATTATAAAAGTCTTATTAAATCCTTCTGCTTGCCTAGCAAATAACAATTATTTGCAAAGATGGCAGAACTGATAAAGATTTTATCTGTTAAACTTTGATCTATTCTGGCAACTGCCGAGCTATTTTCATACCTTAGAAAGAAACATCTCTATTGACAACTGGATTCATTATCTGAGATAGCACTACTCTTTTACTTTGGTATTCCTCGTGTATCTCTGTGGATATACTTTTTTGAGGATAACCTAATGCATTAGCATAGTTTATAATGGTAAAATATTTATTGTTTCTAGAGAACTGAAATACACTATGTGGTTTTTAGAATAAATAAAGGCTACGTGGTGACAGCTCCAGAGAAGCTAACAGCAATTCATTGGGTTTTTAAGGCAAAGAGTACCATTATGAGTCTGTGGAATAGCTAGAATGATGGGATTCCAGTGTATAATAAGGACTTCTTGAAAGCTATTCCAGTTAAGATAAGAAAGTACTTAAGATTTCAAGGATTCTATTCTTGATTTTTGTTCCATTAAAAACCTGATGGCACAATTGATTTTGCCTACACTTGCTTTGCAACAGGGTCAGCCTGCTGACATAACCAGAGCTACTTTTGCTTGTACACGTACAAATGGAAGCAGAGTCATGACTAAAACCTAATATTTGCTAATAGCAAACAATATGTCTTAAACAAAGCACTTTGTCAGGTCCCATAAACGCACAATATATTATGAACTAAACTTCCAAAGACAATACGATTAAACGTGTACCACTGCAATGCAATGACCTAGAATTTTTATTGGTAGTAGTTATGTCTTAAAACTAATTTATAATACTGTACTCCATTTTATGGCTGTTTTTTGCAGACTATAGTGAGCTATCTGTTTTAAAAGGGAAATACATGATGGACTAGGTATTTGATTGAGAATTAAAGTTGGCTGACATTAGGAATACATTTAATATGATGAAGAACCATATAAAGTAAATACCAAGGGCTATGAATAGTTCAATTTGGCTTATCTGATGTGATCCAATTTTTTGATTCTGGTTTATTCTAGCACTTTGTATTTTTGTGGGTATTCTTATAAGAGGATACTCACGTGAAACGTAGAAACAACTGTGGCTTAGGGGAACACTGAAAATGCTTTTAGCAGCATTAATTTGCAAAATTCTTTCTGAGGATAAGAACTATAATCTGTCCATAGAAAATTACATTTTCTGTAAAGGTGTGTAGTACATTTTAATAAAGCTTATTTTTGTAAGTCATTAAATTGGTTTTTAGTAACCTCATACTCATTTTCAATTGAACAATTATTAAACTATAAAACAAAATTGCATGATTCCTAATACTGCAGTCTAGAGTTTTACAGTTTGCTATAAAGCGCTGTATTATTATAATACACTTAAGATGCTCAGACTAGTAAATTATTTTTTTTTAAATGAACCATAAAATATTTTATCATTGATGAAATAATTCTAAAGTATTATGCTCTCCAGCAGTATACATGCATAATATTGTGGTCTAATGAAAAGAATTCTAATCAAAAAACCGCAATTTAAACTGTAGTTTTAATATGTAAAATAAACCATTTCACTGTTTTTCAGTAAGAGAAGTTTATTACACCCAACTTCCAACATAAAAAGTGTTTCATCCAAGTATCAATCACTACATATAAAGTCCACTCTTACAGAGAGCTCTATATGCCAAAGAGACTGAGGGTTAAGCAGTGCACATCTGTGTAGCTCTGGTGATAACAATGGAGATACGATGACTTACACTGTTGTAAAGTTTTAGCCTGTATTTTACTCCACAAATCATGACTGATCTTGTAAGTGGGCCTGATGTTCAGTTTATAAGTTCAACCAAGTCTGGTAAATGAGAACAATTTTCTACTGACTACTGATGTCAGATGTCTCATAGCAACGCTGACACTAATATGATACATCTGAGCCTATAGGGTACGATACTTGGCTACATTCTCAAACTGTTCCTGTGATGATCAAAAGCGAAGGAAAAAGACTCTCCGTACTTAGAAATTAATCAGCTTTATGAATCACATCTTTAACTTCAGCAGGATTTCAACAAGCTTGAAAACAATCTATTGTGTGTGGTCCTGATGTTCATGGGCAAGGATGGTGAAAAACCCAAGCGCAGCCTTGCTTGGAGTGGGAGCATCTACATGATCATACCAGTAATACATATGTATGTAGGTATACATAGCTTCACTGCAAACCAGCCTTTTGGCACTGAGATCCACTGTTTCCACAGTAATACAGGTGGACTGCAGCTAAATTTCTGCCTAAGAATACCAAGATTTCCATAACATGTCTCTCACTCATGGTCCCCTCACCTTCTCTGGATCTGCTGGACAGGTGCAAGAGTCATGCAGTAAATGAACACACTTTCAGGGAATTGTATACATCCACACTTTTTGAGGACCCACTCCAGCATGGTGTTGAAGAAAACAAGGATTAACTTCACTGAAATCAGTGTCAATGAAATCAATGGACAAAGCAGTAGCTGTTGTGGAAAAACGGAATTTCATTTAGTGCTCCCCAAATTAGAAGTGTAAGATTAAAGAAGAAACTCCAAATTATCCCTGGCTGTCAGGTTCTAATCTGAACATACAAACACTCAAGATTTCTTTAGGTACAGGAGAATTGCCACTAAAGCAAATTAAAGGCACTGCTTTTTCAGAAGAAAAGCTGTCAATAGGTGTTCTCTAAATCACTCGTACCAGCTGGCTGACCCCATTATGTCAGCTAATCCTGAAAATACGGGAGGTAAATTTAAAGCTTTTCATATGAATTGTTTAGTCGATTTTTGGGTTTTGTTTGTTTTGGCATAGCATTGGAAGTTTTATATTGCTGTCCATCTTTTACCCCAGTCTATAACTTTCTGTGTAGTTGTAATGCCCAGAGGAAGGGGTCCAAGTATGACTTTTCCAAGGGACAGAGCAGGCAGGGTATTTGAAAGCATAGTGCTTGTTTATCACAGAAAAGAAAAAGAAAGATCACAGGCTGTGTGAAGGGATGGAGGAAAGACGGTGCCAGGCATATGGGCGACTTAATACTGTAGCTCAGGGGATAAAACAAGTTCCCTTTGTCTCTACTCCAGTGCACCATCTCAGCAGTTGTACTATTCCCTCATCAACAGCACACCTACATCTGCCTGTGTTTCCTGCTTATGTTCACCCACCACCCAATTACCAGCTCATGAAGATCCATACCTGCTGTGCCTTGATCCTCAAAATGCTACACTGAAGCTTTTAACCCTCTCCAAACACCTACATAATGCTTTATAATAATAATATTTAGCACATGAGAAGGTACATTAAATAATTACAGACAGTAATTAAACTACCAGATTAGCAGATCCTCGCACAGTGCTGAAGATCTGCAACACAGATCTACAAGGGAAAAGCACAGTCATTTTCACTCTGAGTCATATTGAAGTCCTGCTCTCCTCAGTGGACTGCGAACTCTCTCTCCTGTTTTTGTCTTAAGACTCTCCATTATAGATAATTTTTTTTAAATCCCAAGTATTATGTGAATTTGTGGGAGAATAGCTTGCCATATGACCCACATCTGTTATAAACACCCACTAATCTTACATGCAAATAGAAAGAATTGACACATTTAAATGTCTAGATTTCTCTTTTCCTTTGTTCCCACAAAATGTTTGAGGTTTTCAATTTATGTCTAATAGGTTTTAAATTTTGTTGCTGAGAGTAAACAAAATTTACATACTGGACTTGATTGAAAGTGCTTGCTTTCAGTCCAAAGGGCCACGTATGTCAATTACATGTGTCCATTGCTGTGGTCTTCAAAAGCACAAAACCCTTAAATTCTCTTTGAATGCTGAACTAATGTTAACTAGAGCAAAGCTTTTATAATAAATGTGGGAAAACAAAGTACGGAGCAAGCTAGCGAATTGATAGATTTCAATGCATAAACTTACTTAAATGTCCTTAACCATCTTGACTTCTATCATTTCTGTCTTCTGCAAAATGTCCTCTGAAATATTATAGAAAACCCAGTATGGAAGTCTTAGTTTTTTATTTATCCCTGCAATGACCCAGGAATAAAGGGTCCAATCTAGTCTAATCTATCACTTGAGGTTTATTTCATTATCATCATTCAGGTCTATGTATCTCTCCTAAATGCAGAAGCAGCCTTTTTCTTGAAGAATACATGGTGTGAGTACACATCCAACCTCATTCTTTTGTCCCTTTCAAATAATCCAACATGATGGTTCAGGCGGTGGGGGTAGAACAAGAGACTGAAAGACCATAACCATTCTTTGATTGGCATACTGAATGCAAGTTATGACTAAAAATGAGGGATTAACATATATGTCAGTTAAACAGCAAACATCAGAGTGAAGCTATCAGAAAAAATATACTGTTGGCACTTACTTAATAAAATATGCCTGTATAGGAGCACGCTGTTGGCATTCATCTCTTCTTTTGTTCACAATACTTTATACATTATTTTTCTGTAGAGCTGAGGATCCTTTTCAAGATGTCAAGCATCTCAAATATACTTTACTTGAGCATTTTGTATAAAACTAACTACTACTTACTCTCTGGGTTTAGCAAACTTTGTTAAAAGTCAGGTTTATAAGAGAGTTAATAGGATGCTTGACAAAATTAAGCATCTTCCTGGCAAAGATGGAGTGTTGATTTAATTTAGGGATAGAAGAAAGAGCATATTACACAATGCAAGCACATGTAAACATAAAGTAAGCATATAGCAGAAACAAACATTTTGCTGTATCAATTTGAAATAAGAAAATACTCCATAATAGGAGAACTGCAAATTCTCATAGCAATGGTAAGTTGAAATGATGAACAACTTCTAAACAGCATCACTGAAACAAACATAATTTAAAAGTCCAGATCTTCAAAAGGTATTTGAAATAAATATTGAGTACAGGTAAACAAAGAGAATCTCATATTTTCTTTAAGCATTCACAACCCTTCCAATTCCCAGGTTTGCATTTGCAGAACATGGCACAGCGACAAAATGATCAGTTCACCCTTGCTTTTCATACAACCATTTTGAACAAGTCAGAAAGAAATGTATCAAAAATTGCTCAGTCAGTGACGCTTCTGGCGAACTGGGTTAGTGCCCTGTATTTGAAAGCCCTGGGAGGTTAGAATCTGTTCATTTCTACGGCATATTTTCTAATCAATCACTTCCTGCTCTTTCTTCCTTCACTGTATTTTTAAATCCACTAACTAGAATATGCAGCCTTGTAGCATCTCAATGATCATCTCCTTATCCCCTCTTGGCCATTGTCTTTTTGTGTTGAGACTAATGCTTTTAATTCGTCTTTCCACAATGTTTAGGCTATACTGCCTTTTCGAAACCTTTCAGCTAAAGGTTATTGCAGAAAAAAACCCTTCACATTGCTTTTGGTCGCACTAGTTCATGTTTTGAAAATACTACAAAGCATATTTTTCATGGGAGGAGAGCCTTGGAATGAATACCCTTCTCTAAATGTCATATGAATGCCTCACTTCTTTTGTAAAATTTGCATTAAGGTTTAAGTCTCACATTCAAAGTGGCACCATACTGTCCAAAAAACACAGGTTTCTTTTTAAAAAATTGTGCGCTTGTTTTGGCTCTATTCGTAAGTTGTTTTTTTTGAAAAATACATTAAAATATTAGAGCTTTGTTCTTTGTGTTTTAGTTCTGACAGAAGGAAATAGTAAGCAGAAGAATGTTGTACTTCACAGGAATAAAACTGCTTGATTCACGTAACTTCCGTGACCTTTTAGTGCAGACTTATCTACAGTTTCTACAAAACAGCAGAGATCGTTTATTTGAAGGAAGCTGTTTTCCTTACAGACCTTTACTTCTCATGTCAAGTACATCAGGGGTACACTTGAAGTCACAGCACAGCTTTAAACCAGCACTGATAAACTCATCTGGGATGTGACTTCAAAACACCAGAGAAACAGGAGGAAGGACAGGGAAGAATTCAATTCATTTTCAAAACAAAGGAACATCTATTTAGGCTTTAGGAACATTTGCAAATTGAAGTGAATCCAATGGGATTTGCGATGACTTGCCATTTCTTCAGTTCTTTATTTATTATGTGTATTTCGGTAGCATCTGGAGGCCTTGCTCTATAGGGGGCTGTACAAATACTGAAAGAAAATGCGATCTCTCCCATAAAACAACTTTTTAATATAACATGAATTGAGTCAATAATATCCCATCAAGGTCTTGTTCTAAATGCAAGACATTCCAAGTTTCGGGTTTAAAAGGTTACATTTCTTTCAGTATATTCTATTTGGTCAAATAATTATCGCAAATATCAATATATACCTATAACTGTCTCTCTCAACAATAACGTACAAGGCTTAAATCATAATGAACATACAGATATGAAAAACAGAAGGACCTAAACGCAGCACCATCTACCATTAACCCCTTTACTTTGTGACCATGAAATTTCTCTGATGTTGATTCATATACAATTTTCAATATGAAATAAATGCAGGAACTGAAAAAGGATGAACATGAGTGATGGTGCTGGAAAAATTAAGAAGCAAAACGCACTTCCAAAGAATAAAACCTTTTTGTTTCAATGCACATGGAAACTTTGATACAGTTTAATATGAAGAATACAAAATCAATTTTTTATAGGGAAGTGAAAAGTCAATGTTACAAGAGTGGAAAAGTTTAGGAATCCAGAAAAATTTATCTTAATATCAGATGAGACCTTAAAACTTGGACACTTACATTTGTGTCACATAGCAATTTTCCTTCTGTAAAGACAAAAATAAACAGGACAAGCTGATCTATCCCTGACCTACTTTTGCATTGAAACCACCAGAAATTTTTATAGCCCCAGATTCTAATCTGACCTAAGGATGTTTTTAGCTTACAATTCCTGCTGTCTCTTTCCTGCCTTGATTTTGCTGTTGTCTCCTGCCCAAGTTCTTCAAACTTTCTAAGAGTTGCATATACTGTCTTCAGCAAGTGATGAAGCTCTTTAAATCCAGAAGCAACGATGCACCATGAACAGGCTACTTTAGGTGTCAAAGAAAATCACTACAGTCATTGGCCAAAATCACATCATGACCTCAATCCCACTTCAGGAGAGTGCCTGATCCAAAACTGTTTCTATCTTTGTCCAGCTTCTTCACCACATATTCTCTAATATCCAGATCTACTCAGCCAAAAAACCTCTTGAGTTTATTGCCAACAACATAAGAAAGAAGGCAACAGGACATGCAAGCTCATATTAAGGGTTCCCTCTGAATTTGGATTACTCAGGTAATTAATTTATTCTGACATATTCTGGCAGGGTTTGGAGAGTACCACATTCATATTCAAATCTGTGATAAGAAATGAAATACTACTCCTTTCTGAGTCAGGGAGGCAATAAAGTCCACTTTGAGATATGCGTGTTTCTGATATTGAATAAGAGTATCTGATATTTTACAATATATACAGGTTGTAACTACAACATGGGAATAAACAAATATTGGAATTTAAGCAGGCATCCACTTAGGCAGTGGGAGACTATAGATATCTATGAAAACCTTTCATTTATGCACTGCAACAAGTACAAAACTCTCTTACCTGCAGGTTTGCACATGCTGGTGAATCATTGTGGGAGGGTATTTCATTGTTGGTGGTCTCTGAACCTGTGTTTTTAAGTCTGGAAGCTGTTGTAGTTGTGGCTGTAGTGGTCTGTACTGGTAAGATTGGCTGCCAGACATTCACATCAGTACCATTGCCGAAGGCCTGAATTGCATTTTCTGTAAAAATAAATTACAGGCAATTTTCTATTTCTAAAAACAAAAGGCAAAAAGCAGAACTGAGTTGTTTTTTTATTATTATTATAATTAGTACATTGAAAATGTGTATTTAGAGAAACTCAATTTTTATGCTGAAAACTGTGTCTTAATTTTGAACCTATCTGAAACACAAACTCAAAAGTCTGGGGTCGTAATTATCTGGTGCAGCCTCTTCTTTGTAATGTTTCCAGTAATTCTTGACAGGCACTCTAGGACTTACCATAATCATATTTGTTACCATCCAAAAGCCTCAAAAATTTACTCTGAGGATTTAAAATACAGTTTGAATGTCATGTCCTAATTCAGGCAGGTGATTTTAGCAAACTGAAAACAGAGAAAAGGCAAAATACTTATTTCTACATCTTCTTGTAGTAAAACTAATATGCCTATAACTACAAAATAGTTTAACTAAGGCAATCTTTTCCTTACAGTTTTCAATCAAAATCTGCATAATTAGGTGAAGGAAACATGCTTAAACTAAAACTTTAGAATATAAAAGTTAAAAAGCTTATCACAGTTTCACGGGATTAAAGAGTGTGTTTATAGCAAGAGTAAATTGGTTGGGGCTTTTATAAAACAAATAGAAAAACAGTTTTTAATCAGGTCTTTGGGGATTCAACATGGATTTGGGCATTTCTTATTCCAAATTCTTTGTACAAGAAACCAAACAATTTCACTGGGGACTAATATGTGGAAGTTAATAATACTTCTTCTCAGTAGTATTCCTTGGCTTATAAAATAATTTCCATTTAATTTTCAACTGAAAAATATGTATTTTATTATGATATTAGTTCTCAGAACTCTAATATGCAAAGAGAAGAATTTGTAAAAGGCATCACAATCAGCTGGGTTAATGGAGACAAAGTGGGAAGAGTGACATTATATGTTTCCTTAGTTTCCCCAGAATGAGGCAATATATAAACCAATATTTTCCTATTATTTCCTAAATTGACAGCAAGTCTTTGTTTCCACTATTACAAGAAAGGTCACAGAAATACATGCAATCCTTCCAGGTTTTTAAGTAACAAGTGGTCTTTACAATTAGTTTTCTTCAATTATTTCATACAGTCATACTCAATGATCATTATGAGTCTTTTCCAACTTGAAACATTCTATGATTCTATGACAGAATCACAGAATGATTTAGGTTGGAACCATCCTTTTTTTAAGCACTGAAAGGCCAAAATAAGGTCTTTCCAGAGCCTTCTTTCAAGCTAAACAACACCAACTCATAGAAGAGGTATCCCACCCCCTCCTCAGATTTTCACAATATTTGGAATATATATACATATATATGAAATATCTATTTTATACATATAACTTTAATACATATTACAAACGTATTTCAAAAACCATAATGACTTCAAGGAGGTGCTTCAAATGTCTAACTGCTCTAGTAAAGGTCCTCCCAATAATTTTTTTTAACTAACTCACAGGCAGGTGTGAACAAATTCTTTGAACAGATGGGTAGATATACTGAATCCCATTCAGATCACTAGGAATTCTAGTAAACGCATTCTATCAATGAATGTCAGAGCATTCGCTTTCAGAGTAGTGAAAAAAACTCTCAAGATGGATTTCCAGAATTTACGATTGGCCAAACCTTACCTTGAGAGGCAGAAATTAGGAACATTGCATTATTGTCAATAAACTGGCATCTTCCAATAGAGGATAAAAGTAAAAGCAAGGCAATATACAGCCAAAATTTTAGATAGGAATATATCTTATTTGGGTCCTATTAAACTGGAAATTGGGTTAATTTCACAGTTTTGATACAAACCCATATTCTGCAGGAAAATGTTGAGATAAAGAAACACTTTAATACAGATAAAGAGAAAACAACAAAATGCTTGTCTTCATGGGACTAATTACTAAAACAGACTGGAATTTTCACTTGTATTTTCACACCCATCTTTTGAAATCAAAACTTGCACTCTGGTTTCAGCTTAACATCTTTTGCAAAAGGCATTCCAACTCCGGAGTGCAGTTTCTGGAAAAGTGCATGGGGAGGACCAAGAAAGACCAGGATTTCAGGGGTATATGTGGGACATGGGACACTCAGTTTCATATCCCAGCTCCTCATCAGACACAGCATGAATATGATCCTCAGTCTCCTGCTTTCTAATTCCCCTGGCCCACAGGGTACAGTCCCAGCTCTTCCATTTTGCATGAGTAACTAAAAGGATTTTTATTTAAGTTAGCTTTTCCACATCATCATAAATGGCCCGGATAACTAACTTTTCCCACCCTACATAAAAAAGAAAAACTTCGTATTAAACCAGAAATGTCTGTAATTGCTTCATGAGGAAGACATCTCTTGCAGCTAAAATGACTATAATTTGTCTCACAGTAACCTCTACTGTCTTTGATTTGTCTTCATTAATGCTTTTGTACCAATGGCAAAAGAAAGGACAAGGAATTGCTCTATGTTCTAAAAGGAACCCGTAACATTCTAGAAATTAATACATTCACAAATTAATACAATCTGAGGTATTACAATACATATAAATGGCAACACCCATTAGGCTTGAAGAAGGTCTGATGGTACATTGTTAAATTTTATCCCATCATAATTTGAACTCTTTTCTCTTTTTCTTTTGCTAAATGATCTTGAGTAATTGATTAACTCTTCCAAAGCTTAATAAATAGTGTATCACACATAGCAACTCATGTTTTTGTAGGCAAAGCTCCCCATGTCTTCACCACAATGCTGCCTCTTGAGAAGCTGCCAATGGAGATTTTCAGACCCTGCTAAAACACAGACTGAACCCTGCATTAGCTCAGGTCTGTAGGGCTGGACAGAACAGTCTGGATCACTGAGTTCATTTACCGTTTTTGAAGAAAGCAATGCTGTATGTATGCTTCTTTGCATAAGCTGATGAAATATGACTTTTAAATCCACTTTTGCCCTCAAAACTCCTGCTGGAAGCCTATTTCATGACTTTAGTGTGATGGTTAAAATTTTTCCGGTTTTGAGCCTAAATATGTACGGCCAATATCTCCCTTTTTGATCTTATGCCAACATTGTCCTCTAGGTGAAGTAATCCTTTTCCCTCTCTGGGCTTGCCCCTCTAATGCAATTTTTGCGGACAATCACGTATCCTTTCAACTTCTGTTCTGCTGGGCTAGGGAAACCAAGCTCTTTTGGCCTCCTCATTTATCTGAAATTAAAACTCTCATGCACACTCCACCTCATCCAATTACGCTGCTCCAGGCAGACAGGAAATTTGAAAAGAGAACCTGCCAAAATCGACTCTATTGAGCCATTCTGAAATTTCTAATACTCCCTAATTTAGAAGTAAGTCTGACAGGAAAAAAAAAATCATTTATTTAACAAAATCTTTACAACAGTAACCATCCAGGCTTGTGTTAAAACCAGGCCTCTGAGATCAAATATCCTAAAACCCCCGAAGTTGGCAATAAATTGCAAGCACAATCCAATTTATACTTACCTACAGCAAATCCTTCATATCATAAACTACATGTCTTTTTAATATGAAGTTCTCAAATAGCACAGAAACCCCCCAGGTGTTGCAAGATTTTGGTAAAGACGCTCCCTGACTGTTAGGGTCCAAATATGATCTGTGATGTAAACATATTTCAATACCATACGACTTTGTTATTCGAATTTTTTTTTCCAAGAGCTTGTTATGTTTGCAATCTTGGCCATAAACCTCAGTATCAGGCATATCTGCTTGTTCTTTTAATTTTAACACCTATAACAGAACCATGCTTACAAAGTGCAAAGAGATGGCCTTGATGTATCGTAACACACTTAAACAGCAAAAAAACCCTAGCAAACATCCTAAAACACATTAAGGACATCTAATTTTGTACTCACTAAGGCATATGTTGTCCTGGAAGAAATTCAGGAACTTCTCGCATTCCTCTCTGTCATTACCACTGTTGCTGCAGTCGCACCACGGGGCAACACTGAGACTGTTTGAGTCTATGTAGTTTGGTGTCATCACGGTGCCTGTTAACAGAGTGAAGCACAGTACTGTGAGCAACCTTTGTACTGAAATACTCCTTCCATCCTAAGAAGACAGCAAACAGCACCTGGTAAGTCATGTATTCGGGGTTGGATTCACAACACAAACCCACAGCAGGGCTCTGACCTCCACACTTAACAGTTCTGGCTCCTTTTCACCCTGTGACACCCTGCCTTGTGCCACAGTTCACACCCTTGGCTGCCTGAATTGCACTCTAAAAATCTGGGTTTTCTTTCTTGCCTGTTTTTTTTCCCCCATTTTAATTCTATCTGTAAAGAAACGGTTGAAACTAGGTATCCAGAGCTGTGCTTCCTCATTGAGTCTGCAGCCAGCCTGAAAAAACATTTCTGAAATGCATGAGCAAGGAGAATGCTAGCCATACTGAGGGGAGCCCTAATACGTCTTGGAGGAGTGTTAACCTCAGGGTGCTCATTAGGAACCTGCCAACAGAGTGGGTTATGGTGATGAACAGAGCAAAACCCAGTGTGCATGAAAAGGTAACAGAAGATTCTTTGCAGGTAATAAATTACTATTAATCTTGCTGTCTCTCTACTTCTTCAGTACAGTGATTATTTCCTAAACATTGTCAGCAACTTCCAGCCACAGGGTCACTTTAACTCTATTACCAGTTCTTGAGTAAATTTTCTCACATTTATATGTCATCTCAAGGCTACCAAGAATGAAATGAAACCAAAAAAGGCATTTTTTGTCCTAAAAGATGTACAGTGACTGTTCATCACTCATCTGGATCGGGAAACTCTTGTATGATCAGCAATTGCTCAAGCCAGTGGTCTAGCTGAAGGCATCACCCAGCAGGTCAGATATTTCAAACCTCTCTAAGGATTGCAAAGTTTTAACCTTTATTTTATTTGTCTGATCAAAAAGGAAAAATTAAATAAAAAGGGGAAAGTATTCCAGAGCTGTACTGCTGCTTTTTCAGGGAACATATTCCTCACTTGATAATCTGCAGTTCCAGGACAGGTTATATATCATGAGGAAATGTGATCACATCTCCTCAAAACTGACATCAAAGTAGTCATTAATAAGATGGAATAGACAAAGGACAAATGTTAGAGACACAAAGTGTACACTAGCAATGAAAATTTGGTCCATAGGTCCAGGGTCCAATAGTCTGCAATAACACACAGGAAAGGGTTATCAAACATCAAGTTAAAAAAAGGAACATTAGAAATAACACGAATCACAGAATGATGTCAAACAGTCACCAAGGCAGTGCTGAGAACTGAGCAAATCAACATGCAAACTGCTGCATATCCGATGTGGGAGACAAAGGAGAACAGGCATTAGGGCTGGCCTGAGAAAGGCAGTAATGTATGTGAAAACAAATGCAGTCCCATTGCCAAACACACAAAAAGCATCTTTCTTCTTGTTTTGGGATGTTCTTAAATTAGACTGCAGTCCTACACCTTTGTCTACTTCCAGCTTTTAGAAGACAGCTGCATAGTAATAATTGATCAAATTCTACATGAGATTAGCACATGGGTAAATAGCACGGTTCAAAATTTATTAAATCAAGGTAGAGAATTTAGAAAAATAGGCAAATATCATTTGCATCATTAATGAAAACTGGATAGTGGATAAATAAGAAGAGGAATGATGTTAAATTAAAATAAAACATATTAAAATGTCTGTCCCTTATCCATTTGATGGTTCAGTACACTATTTCAGCCATGCAACATGATCTGAAAAGATGTGAGAGAAAATGAAAAGTGGATTTTGCAAATGGAAAGAAAACAGTAGGCTAAAAAAAATAATTCTAATTAGCCAATGCTTAGTGAAGGGTTAAAAAACCAGAAAGGTATGGAGGAAATTAAAAAGGTCACTGAGGTAAAACTTTCTTATCACAAAGAGGTAATAAGGTAATTAAAATGGGTCAAGACAGGGGTTAAAAGTGTAACAGATACCAAGGTACAATTAGGGTTGATGAATACAGGAAAGACAGGACAAGGAAAGTGTGTACACAGCACACAAATCGTACATCCAGCATAAACAGAGTGGCTGAAAGAGCAGCTAGTAGAAAATCAGTCTGTCATTTAAACCTGGGGGCAGATGTGAACCCAAGCGGATTATATGCTTGGTTTCCTGGGGTGGATTTCTTTTTTCCCTGCAATGTGTGTGCCTTGCCCTACCTCCCTCCCCTTCCCCGCTAGCTGGCATCTTGGAAATTCTGCTGAAGGACACTAACGGATCAGAAAAGCCATGGTGGTTGGCAGTAAAATAGGACATGCTTGGTTTTCTGAGCTCTATGTATCAAATAGTTCTGTGATGGTCTCAGAAGTAAACAGACAGATATTTTCCATATTTTAGACAAAAGCAGAACTGATCCAAACAGCCAAGAGGTTTCTCAAATTAGAGTCTATTAAGAATGAGGAAATGGATGGTGAATCCAGGAGAAAGGAGTAAGGGGTTGAAGTTCCTTTGGCCCAAAGCAACTCCAGCTTATTCACACAAACTCTCATGGAATTTCTGGGAATGACAGAGAAATTAGATGGATTTTACTAAAGACAAGGGAAAATGTGTCAGAAAGTGAATGCTAAAGCAGATCTTGAAGTCAGCAGTTAGAACAAACTTAATTGATGTGGGAGTGCAGACAGGTCCAGATGGCTTAGCTAGGCTGTAACCAAAGCAGTGACTCTCAAACATGGCTATCCACAGCCTCTTTTTACATTTAATAATTTTTTACTATTTTTGTTATTTTTTTAAAAACTATTAACTTATCCCTATACTACAAGGAGCCTAAAGCAATGAATTCAAGTTTTCAAAATTCCTGTAAAATATACATATCTTTAAAATTATGCACATAACACCTTGATGCAAACCTTAAAGCACCCTCTACAGCAAGTTCTCCATTTAATTGATAAAGCACCTCATACAAAAACTGTCTGATACTATTTCCACCTAAGTTATTCATTTTAGGTGAGATTCCTCTAATTTCAGTGAAGTTAACTCTCATTTAAATCCCTGTATATGACAATAGACTCACATTCACTGTACCTTCCATAAAGACTCCTCAGTTTCCTGAACAAACTCTACAGAGGTGCAATTTTTGCTACATTTAATAAAATGGCTAAATGAAATAATATTTTAAGGAAAAATATTTTATCTTAATTAAAAGGAGACTGTGAAGCTCCAGTGAACGAATGGATCTGTAACAGCCTCTTGCCCACAGTCTATCCCTTCTTCCTGTGTATTATATACATTATGAAGACATTTGAAAGATTATTTCTCTCACTTCTATCTCAGGATCTTACAAATTTGATGGTATTGACATAATTTACTCCACTTTCATATCAGATTGCTATCAGAAGCAAGAATTTACTGCTTCAGCAAAAGAAACATTTGTTTCGGTAATTTTCTTGGTTTAACAGAATCACTACTAAGAAGTAAAAACCCTTGGAACACTAGCCAGTTCCTGTTTTGCATGTCTCCAGGGACTAGCAGGAAGGAAGAAAATTGTATATTTTTTCCCTTTGAAAACTAGATCTCCTTTTGATTTCAACCCCTTAGGGATCCATTTCACATTTCTGATGTGTGACAGTGTTTTGCAGCATGGTCACCCACAGGAACACAAAAACACCTGACAACAGGAACTGGGTCATCTTTGGGGTTAAACTGAAAAATGAAACCAACAAAACTGCCAGCAAAATTCACTAGGTCCAGCAAGAACTTCTTGGCAGCTCTTACCCAGAAGTATCTATTAGTAACAGTTACTCCTTGCCAGCAGCCAGACTTCTTAATCTCATTGACTAGATCAGATTTCAAGGCTATTCAATTCTGTTTCAGAGTCAAATGACATTCTGTCATAACTGTTCATATGTTATACCCTTTGCATACTGTCCTAATCTCTTCAGTCATAGAAGCATATCCTTTGAAGCCATCACATCTTAGTTTACCCGTTGCCATGTGGACTTGCCTCACTTGTTAGCCGCTAGAGTAATAAGAATGATAACAATATTAATAACAATAAGTCATTGAATATAGCTTTCAGTCATTTCTCAGCAAACTCGACCTACTTTAGAAATATTTTGGCTTCAATATTATCTCCAGAGACACTTATTTAACAGCAGGATCAACTTCAGGGCCTCAGCTGGCACCTTCATGCCCAACAGAAGGGGATATTACTGCATCACAGCAGGTGCAGCCTGTAAGTTTAAAAACATCTTATCTGGTGGCCTTTAAAATTTTGTTTGTTCCAGAGTTTTGACATTCACTTATTATTTACTGCCCAACTACGGTATTTCTACAACATGTTTGGCTTCCTGACACAATCTCTCTCAAATACTGCGTGTGACATATGGAATCTGGCTTCCATAAAGGCATCCTTGTGTTGACAGTCAGGAAGGTGGTAACAAATAAAAATAATTATGTGGGGGAGGGAAAAGGATTTCAGAAGATAAATTTAGTCTCAGTTCATCTCACTGACAGGCATCCCAGAAAACATTTAGAGTGGACAGAAGGATATCATGGAAAGAACAGCAGTTGGAAGTGAAACGAGGCTAAACTGATCTAATGTTTCATACCTCAAATGTCCTGTAAACTTTCTCTGAAGACCAGGAGGTATTTACCCAACCTTGTGATGCAAAATCAACCAAGTGGCAGTTTCACTTGTTCTTTTTAACTTCCTACTCCTCTGTCCTGTCCAAATTCAACCATCTTAATAAGTTCTACTTTTTAATCTTGAATTTATTTCAAATTCAAGCACCTTTCTCTCCTTATCTTCCACCTTAATTTTCTTGCAATGTACAAATTTACCCCAGGAATCTCTGTAAGGTAAAACAGGGCCAATAGGTGGAGAACTTGGCCTAGCACCACACTGGAGAAGAAAAGGCTCGGGAGAGAACTTTTCGCTCTCTACAACTCCCCAACAGGAGGCTGGAGCCAGGTAGGGGTCGGTCTCTTCTCCCAGGCAACCAGCAATAGGACAAAGGGCACAATCTTAAGCTGTGCCAGGGAGGTTTAGGTTAGACATTAGAAAGAAGTTCTTTACAGAGAGAGAGATCAGACATTGGAACGGGCCACCCAGGGAGGTGGTGGAGTCACCATCCCTGTAGGTATGTAGGAAGAGATTGGATGTGGCACTCAGTGCCATGGTCTAGTAGACAAGGTGGTGCTGGGTCAAAGGTTGGACTCGATGATCTCAGAGGTCTTTTCCAATCTGGTTGATTCTGTGTGTCTGTATAGTACTATATTCCACTTTTTATTTCATGTGGGCCTTCAAAATGTAGTTCGAGTATTTTTCCCCCACCCCTCCCTGCCTTCTTACCAATAAGCCCCGAGTAAGCGAGCAGGCAGTCAGCATAGTTCTCCTTCAGACAGCTGCTAACAGACCGTGACTCAGGCTGGCAGTTTGTGAAGAAATCTGCAAGGCGAGATCTGCAACATGAAGAAAAATGCGTATCTTTAAAAATCAAGCCTGCAGGCGTTCTTACCTTTTACACTCTCTTTATTTTTGGACAAGGCTTAATATTCTTTAACTCAAATGCACATTGGACACATTTCAGCCGATGAGAGTCGCTTTCCAAAATGCATCTCTTTCCAGAGTCTATTTTTGTAGTCAGAACAAAAAAGTGTAAGAAAACAGTAAAAAGGGACAGAACAACAGGGCAATGCGTGCCCTTTACTAAAAGAAATGTTCTGCATTTTCATGCCAAGAAAAAAATACAAAGAGTGATTTTATCAGTCATTTTGCCTGGATCTGAACTCTAACTGGAGTCTGTTGTCCTAAAGATTCAGAACACAGTTTCTGCTGTCTTACTGATTACACAAAACTATATGTTTGTACTCACAGAGCCCTCTTACTGCAAGAGTGGAAGCAGGACCTGCTTTGGTACTGCCCTGAGTTTCCAGGGAATGGGCTTTCCCCTGCTCTGGACCGGCCTGCAGGACCAGCTGGCTGAACTAGGGAAGCAGGCAGAACCAGCTGGCATGGTCTCCACATCCCCCAGAGCCATGGTACTGAGAATCTATTTGTTCTTGTAAATGTGCTTTTATCCGAAGTCTAGAGTGCTGAGTCCAGGGCTGAGGAAAGGGAATGTGTGCTCTGCATCGAGTTCTGCTGCTGAATGGCCATATTATCCTCAGTTCCCTCAGTGGCCCCATGACTAAGAAGAGAGCACTGCTTACTGACAGGAGGTGCTTTAAGACTAGGAGTGAAGCTGTGTTGTCATTAACTGATTATTTCTATGTTGGAAAACGAAATAAAAGGACCAGCAGCCATGATCTCTTCTGGTTATTTGTGCTTTAAAGGCTACATAATGCTCCCATTCAGGTCTGTAAAATTTGTGAGGCATTGAGATGAGGTGGGTCAAGGTCCCACAACCTTACAGTTGCTCTCCTGCCCTGCTCAGGCTTATAAACTTGGATCAGTGACTTTTGTTTATTTATAAAGTATCATTTAGACCTCTATCTCCATGAAAAAAAAAATGGAATATCCCCACTTCGATCTTCTCTTCTTTGAAATAGGTACAAAAATGTTCTTTTGTTAAAAAACCACAGTAATGTCTCAGGATCTGGTGCTTAATCTTTGCAAAGCTCTCTCCAAATCAGAATTGTATAATCTATGAATTTTCATCACTGCTCTAGCATTATGCAGATTTGCAATATAAATGTTATTTTTTAGTTTTGCAACAAAACCACAGAAGTTAGCAGAAACAAGTGATTTACTTTATTTGCTTACATACTCCAGAGACTAATTATCTTTGTTTACTTTATTGTTTTACCTACCCCAGAATGGGATTGGATACACATCATTAATTGGCCTGAAAGTAATGATGGCAAACTTCAAAAGGTTCACAGGCTTAGTCTGAGAAAGCATCCTATAAATAGACTCTGTGCAACCTATACCTGAATGTATCTGAGCTGTTCTCATGGCCTTTATTTAGTTCCCTCTCTCACTAGCTGTACTGACACCAGCAAATCCATGGTTGCCTTCAAGCCACGAGTCAACTCTAAGCTTTTCATTCCCTCTCTTCCCTCATTTAACCACTTAACCTTGAGATGGAAATTTGTACCCAGTTGCCTTTAATAGCCTTAAAAAGTAAAGCTCTCTACCAATCCTTCAAGATGCCCCGTATGTATACCTAAATTCCTAAATTCACATAAAATCCCTACTTTGCTGGTTAATATATACTGTATCTACCAGGAGACAGGCTGAGAAGAAATGGGTCCCAAGGTATGGGAAGGGATAAACAGCAGCACTACGAAGAAAATCTGGGCAAGGAAACCCTATGTCACTGCACTGATTCCTCTCCCAGTCAATAATTAAGATAGCGGCTCAAATCCAGCCCTTGGACCAGTTGGGAACAAAGACAGTTGACAGTTGCCAAGGATTTCTCTAATTCTGCTACTACCTGTATGAAGTAAGGTTTAGGACAGAATAGAACCTCCTACATCTACCTAGTATGAAAAACCTCTGCAATGGGAGAAAGAGCAAGCCTACTGTATGTGCAGCATTTTTGCACTTCTAAAACAAAATAGCTCCTCACATTTAAATTTCATCCTTTATGTGACCACAAATAAATCTTTCTGGAGATGCAATTATACAATCAGCATCTTGATAATCCTGAAAACACGCCTTGCAATCATTTCATCATTCTTAAATGTCCAGTTCTCCCTTAGGTTATCAGGTGCACTGGTACAGAGATCATTTAATACATTCCTCTTCTCTAAACGTTTCTAAGGACTGAAATATGGAATAACAACAGTCATTTACTACCTGGTCTGCTTAAAGAACTTATTTGTTGTAAGCCCCAAAGGCAGCTAAAAATTGCTCTGCTGATCTCCTTTACATACAGCTTGATTTATGTGTGAATTTATGAAGACTTTTTGTGGTCATAAAAGGTAATGATCTGACAATGTTGCACATTTAAGTTTTCTTAAGTCAAATATAGTTCAGACAGCTCTGGTCCAAGCATTACTGGACATTATCATACACCTCTTCCCTAGTGAGTCATCCAAACTTCATACTATCAAAGCTCTCTCTCTCTCCTGAGCTGTTAACTACAGCCGATACTTATGTGGATTCATTTCCACCAGAGATAAAGTTAAGACCAGAAAATAAAAACAGAGACAGATCTATACCTGTCATAAAATAATTCCAACACTTTCAGTGAAGACCTACTGATTAACACTCACTGAAGATCTAGCCCCAAACATTTCCAGTAGACTGGCACTGATGAAAGTGTGCTCATCAGTTAACACCAAAACAGTGGTACTGCTATTTATCTAGAGAGAGAGACAAATTAGCTTAATGAGAACCATTAATCCTAAAGTATTGCACATGAATATTAAGAACTGTTTGAGTAAAAGAGACAATCTTTTTACGGATGCTGAATAAGAGCAATCAGATAATAGCACTCCAATAAAAAAATCTGCATACTGTGTTAACTTAGTGCTCCTTCAGCAGGAAAGAACTTGCAGGCAGTAACTTGTGGTTAAGTGCCTAACCACGACTGAGCAGTTTTGTTATCTAGAGAACAAACAGAGCTTTCAGCACGTACCATAAGGTGTGTACAATTTTACATGTGCAATGTACATAGATGTGTCTCACTACTGGATAGAAACAGGCAGTTTTATATTGTACAGAATGTGTAGCAGGACCACATTTAGAAGGAGCTATTTGTTTATTTTTCTGTCACAAAATCCTCATTATGCACAGCAGCATTAATGGGGTTTTTTCCTTTCCCTTCCATAAAAAAAATCTTCCCTTTGTAGGGCAGAAACCCCACAAATTAAATTAGTCCTATCTTAGACCTGGAAAATCTCATCAAAGTAAACTGCAGATGTTCTGGAAAGCTTACTTTAAATATTTTGTATACTACTAGCTGAAAAAGTAAGAATAATCCTATTGGCAAATTCAAAGAAAATCAAACAAACAGTCTTTCTGAAAAGAAGACAAAAAAATCCCAAACCTGCTATTCTCCAATGCTTTGTATTAACACCAGTAAAATAATTTGTAACAGTTAAAAATACAATGGAAACAAAGTTAATTTGCTCTCCTTATGATAGTGGTTCTTCAAATACTCAGCAGGATAAATCAAAACTTTCAAATTTTGCTCACGAATAAGCTTTGTTAATAGCAGTATTCTGTTTAATCTGCATATAATTGTTGAGGCAATTTTATATTAGCACAGCCTGTTGCATAGACAATATTGATTAGGTTTTCACTATTTTTTGTTCTCAAGGCTTTGTAAAAGTTCTTTGACATCCTGAAGTTATCTTTGATATTTATCAGTTCTCCCTCTTTAAAGCTGGTCAACTCAGCTTTAATACTGGTGCAATATTTAAAAGCGTGATATAGATGGTGAGGTTGCAGAAAAAATTTAAAACTGCATTTTTAGTTTGGATCTGGTATAAATCAGAAAGCAATTCTATGAACCAGAGTCCTCCTGAAGAAGTACCCGTATTGCTGGACTGGTGGATGTGGATTTCCTTTCATTTTTTCTCTCTGACTGTGCAGTTGGTACACAAGGGCTGAGCCTTCCCAGAGAGCAATCTTATCTCTCAGCCTTGCCTTTGCATTGGTGATATGCAGACCAAGAAATCCAGATCTCCTGCTGACTGCACACATGTATGGAGTGATGTCCAAGTGAGTGGTTACAACTCCTTGCCCTGTTAGGAATGCAGGGACCGACACTTGCTGTCCTCTGCACACACCTCAGGGATGTTAGGTGAAGTCTGGACATGCTCACTGCCACCTCTCTTTACACTGCTGCTTGTGTTTAGGTACCTATTTATAGCAGTAACATAAAGAGCAGGTAAATGCCAAAGCTGAGAGACTGGGGTGACTACATTAATTAGTCAAAGCTGCTCTGGCGTCTAGACACCATTTGGCAGTGCAGTCACGTAAGGGAAGTGCTGCATCAATATTCAAACCAGAAAAGAAGTATAAATCTGACACTGAAAAAACCCAGACTAAGTCAATGAATGTGTGTCATAGTGATAAATGGCACCATTATAGAAAAAACAACAAGTCCAAATACTTGTTCTTCTTTTGTGGGGGTCAACTGCAGTACCCTACTCTGCAGCTACAAATAGCTCCTCTATAGCTGGGGTGGTGCTGCTTCTGCTGGGATGCAATAGTGGCAAGAGGGGTTGGTATGTGGCCAAACTAATGGCTTCATTGTTGGAGGAGAATTTAATTTTCTCTTTCTTTCATAAACAGGGCAGTTAGAAAATGAGGCAAAGGCTACATAAGCAGCTCTATCAACCAGTAAGGCGAAAAAAGCCTCAGAGCAGCTCCGTAACAAAAGGTGACCCTCCCAGCACTTATTAACGTAGCTTTGATCCTTTTGTTTTCATTAAAAGACACTAGAGCTGGGTAATATTAATACATCTCACACCTCCTTAGTTATCTACACACATGATGAGAACCCGTGAGCAACTACAAATGTTGACTTTTTTTTTTAAGAGGCCACTTTTACATGAATTCATTAAATAGCAACTCCAGTAAATTTCTTTCAACAAAGAGGTTAGTTTCTCTTTTGTTGCTACCCCCCTTCTCAAACAATGAGTGTCCAGGCTCTGAGGGCACTGATGTTCCTGCCCACCCCTGGGGCTTCCCCCCAGCAGTCTGTGGCCCAGGACTCCATTCAGCCCCACAAAGCCTCAGTTGCTGCCCCACCAGTGCTGAAGGACTCAGTCTCCAGCCCCCCCCCCCAGCCTGGCCCTACCCAGCCATGGGCCCCACTGAGCCAGGTCTGCCCATGGGCTGATGTCCCAGCCTATTCCCAGGGAGATGCCTGGGACTGCCCTGCTCCCTAGCTGGGGTGGTGGGATGAGCTCAGCCTGAAAGGTTCTGTCCTGCCAGTCCCTGGGGGTCCCCATGGGCCCCAGGGAGCCCCCAGCCCATGCTGCACCCTGATAACCAGCTCAGCATTTGTACCCTTTGGGAAGTGGGAAGGAGAGTAAAAGTAAAGATCTGATGCCAGACCATTTGCTACCCAAGACCTGAATACTGAATGCAGTTTCTCTCACATGAGCTGATCAAAATCTTTGGCGATACTGGCAGAAACCATTACAGGATTTTGGATCCCAAATACCAGCTACTAACTGGAAGAAGCTGGTTTTTTATCTGGTTTTGCCTCTGATTTGTTATTTTAAATGACTGGCAGGCTAAACCCAAGCAAATATTTGACTCTGGATTCGATTTATCTCTAAAAACTGTTGTTCATCTGGAAGCAAAATATGGTCAATCCCCAGAGGCAGCCTGTTTGCATTGTGGAATAACTAGATACAGAAACAAACACCACAGACCACAGAAGATTCATTCAGATCCCTTCTAACATCACAAATGCTTGCTCAGAGCATCGAGCACAAACACAAAAGCCCAACAAAGCTGGTTCCTCCAGATGAGCACCTGCACTCAACCCAAACTGGCCAGCTCCATGTTCCCCACCACGTTTGTCAGCACTTATGCTACTCATGTTTTTTGTTCATCAGGGACCTTCTGGACATCTAGTACCCCAGAAAATGGAGAGCTAACTCTTATAAATTCAGTCATGCAAAAAGAAAAATATTTCCACCTATGCATATCTGTATTTTAAAAATTAAAAGCACAAACATTTTATTCTTTCTATTCTTCTATTAACAAACTATTTTTTTGGACTAACAAGTGCTCTAAAATAAACAAAACCCACACCGATATACTTTTATTGTATTTAGTGCAAAGCAAAATAAAGTAAGTTCTACACCATTTTCTGTTAATATTATCCTTTCCCCTTGCTCGTATCATCTGCTGGAGACCAGTTAGATCCTTTTACACAGTATCTGCTACAGAAAATCAAAAAAAACTTAACAAAACACTAATGTCATAGTTTATCAATGTTAATTAAACCCTCTAAGTGACTCAAGATCATGCATGAGAGTAATTTTAATTTAATATATTAAGTCTCCTTTGGGTTTAAGGGAAACCACTAGGCTCAAATGTGATCATACTTTTAAACAAGTATGATTTATTTGAAATAGAGTTATATAAATATTTTTATACTACTGACCTTTTGCGTAATAAAACCAATTTCAAAAAATATGGTGAAAATTCTGAGCACAAGGTAATGCAATGAAGAATTAATGCAGTGATTTTCAGATGCTGTGACACAAAACAGAATTTTATCTTTCTGTTTACAAAAAAAAATTACCTCACATCATTTTTTAGAGGCCTGTTTGAGAGAACATCTGGAAAACATTCCACAGGAAATCAAACCTATATTAAATATGTTTTGCAGGGCTCTGTTTCCTCGCATCCACCTTAAGCATTCATAACGTGTTTCTGTCTTCTCAGCTGTAAAGAAAACACTTCTCTCAGAGTCTTCTACAGAATGACAGGCTGAACTGTCAGGCTGTGGTTTTATCAGAGAATGCTGGGAAGATTTCTATTTAGTCTACTTGTCTCTGTACCAAAGCTCTCCAATAACATGAACAAATCCACTAGCTGCTTTCCAAATACCATGAATTAGTATACTTTCATTTTATTTCATTTTCTTTATGCTGTTTAATTTGAAGCTTCTAAAGCTAAATGTCTGTCATATTTAAAGATGTCCAAGCCTCAGTGTATCTTGATAGCACGTTACTCAGCAAAGAGCTAGTGCATTACGGGCAGAATTGTTCTCACTTCATTAGCTGGGCTAAGAGAAGAGACTTTGAATTACAGGCTGGTAACCTAAGAAAATCATTGTCACTCTTGAAAAGCAAGCCAAGGAAAATTAGTGCCACTGCAAGTCCTTGAGCATGCTACTGGATGCTTCAGTGTTTATTAACAACTGTATTGTCACTGCACACTGAAAGGATGTGGTTCCAAGTACCTGAGAAAGACATCCACAGCAATAACATTCCCTGTAACCACTTGAATAAACTATAATAAACTATTGTTGGCTCAAGCATGAAACTGTTGGGAGTTTGGAGACAGAAAATAATCTTAAAAGTCCGATAAAAGTTGTCTCTTTACCAGAAAAGTTTCTATTGGTAGATGTACCAGATGTATCAGGTTTCCTAAGGTTATGCAGGGATGCTCTTTGCACAAGAAAATAACTCAGTGGTATGTGTAGTGGCATTCCTGAAGGAAACAACTCTGTGTCCCCTTGTCAGAGAGGTGGCTGAAGGAAAGACAGGGTGCTCAGTGTGTCCTTGCACTCAATCATGCAGGGTCTGTAGGTAGCCGGCATGGCTGAAACCCACGATGAAATACTCTAAATACTGTTCTGACTTCAGGAGTAAGACAACAAACATAAAACCAGAACTACAGCAGATAAAAGCAGATTAGAATCTCTTTTATGTGAACCCATTTTTTTCCATGCACAAAACAACCCCATAAAACAGCAAGTTGAAAAGTTCTGGCAGTAGCAAACCAAGAGAGCATTGATCTTATTAAGCATGTTTTACTTGCTTTTAGAAGTAATACGGATATATAATGATAGTACAAAAAGCACTGATTTGTAGTATAAGATTGGAAAATAAACCATTTTTACCAGTTAAGGATGATGTGCTGTCTTCAGAGCTTTTTTTTTTCACTCCACTGTCAAAAAAACATGAACACACATGAGGCAGAGGGAAAAACACGAGGCCAAGAGTTGATACATCTGTGATCTACCCAGATGTATATGTTGCTCTGTAATGCACTGTCCATTCTGAAGAATATTTTGCAATGTTGCATGATGGCCTGTTACTGACATGTGTCTACAGCATTTCATAACCTGGAAAAGGGAGCATCATAACTGAGAGGACAACCACTGTGATTTATGCTTGAATTGGAACAAGAGAAAGTGAACTGAACAATCAAATGATACAGTTTGAATTTAACAGAGGTCTTAGACCTACGTACTTTAAAGCACAAAAACTTGCCTTAATGGTTTATAGTGTGTGCTTGAACAAATATAATGTAAGCACAAACACGTGAACGTTAGGTCATCTATTAATAATCTTAGACAAGGGTGACAGTCAGCTCACACAGAAAATCTATATTCGACAGTAAACACACATCAGAAAACTCTTTCTGTGTCACTTGTTTTAAAGCCAGCAAATCATTAAAGCACAGAAAACAACCATCACCTCTGCTGAGAAGTCTTGGCAGACACTGGTACATTTACATCTGGCTTCCACCTAACACCAGCTACTCCAGTAACACAGTAGTGCTTATAAAATAATGAAAGCAGTGCAATCTCTATTCAGTAAACATAAAAATGCTAGAATCTGAAAATATGCATGTGGCTGTCACTTGCTCTGTTGAGAAACAAAGTTTTATTTTTAGCTCCGGTGCTTACATTTTCTCCCAGCTATTTTAATAGATGAACTGCCACCAGAAATATTCTCTCACTGGGCTCTGATGTAGAATGATATAAATAACCTTTACAAAGTCCAGCATAATGGAATGGTAAAATCAGTTGACATTCTCTTAATTAGCACTGCCTGAAGATTTACCTACACAGAACAGGAATAGCCAAATCCATCCCTGGAATAAATCCACTGAAGTCACTGATGTCAGAGGAAGTACACTGGGAATGGACTTGATAGAATAGCTCTGTTATTCACATTAAACAGAGCAGCTTCTTGCCTGTAGCATATACATGGCTTGAGGTAAATGAAAAAAACATTTTGATTTATTAAAGAAAATGCTTTTGTGTAATATGTACACCCTTTCTTTGCCCCAGAAACAGCAAGTTAGCCAAATGTGACCAAGTGTACATAACAAGGGATCACAAACCTTCTCTTCACCAGATCTAACAGATCAGTGGGTGGAAACTACTCAGACAAACCAGTCGATACTAAACTCTTCTTTACAGAAATCTCTCAACTACCAATTCAACAAATCAGCGGTAGCAGTACTCTTAGTGGAACCCCATCCAGCAAAGCAATTAAGTGCTTGCTTAACTGTAAGAACATGAGTAGCTCCAAATTTAGATCTCCATTAAAGTTTAGTGCCAAATTTAACTGTCCTGGATTTCAGTATTTTTGACTAAACATGTGTGAAACTGCTTAATTAACATATGTAGTTTAATCTTTCCCCCCTGAAAAATCAACAAAACAAAATGGGTCACATTTGCCCTGCTGTAATCCCTTTCCTGGCTCGTGTTACTTATCTGTAGTCTTCTTATTTCTTAAATTATACAGGCAGGTTTTCTCTCTCACTAACAAAATAAAGCTTTTCAGACAAAATGATACACAGAGAGACCTTAACACTCAGGGAAGACTGTACCGCTCCCTACAACTACCCGAAAGGAGGCTGTAGTGAGGTGGGGGTTGATCTCTTCTCCCAAGTAACAAGTGATGAGACAAGATGAAATGGCCCCCTGCCAGGGGAGATTTAGATTGGATATCAGGAAAAATTTCTTCATGGAAAGGGTTGTCAAGCATTGGAACAGCCTGCTCAGGAAGTGGTGGAGTCACCAGCCCTGGAGGTATTTAACAGACCTGTAGATGTGGCACTCAGGGACACGGTTTAGTGGTGGGTTTGGCAGTGTTAGGTTAATGGCTGGACTTGATCTAAAGGGTTTTTTTCCAACCTAAATGGCTCCATGATTCTATGAAGGACCACATTTGGATAATACAAATCTACAAATCCCCCCCCGGTTCTCGGAGCAAAAGTTTAGTGGTAACAAGTACTTCAGCCCACTGCATTGTTCTGACTAAGAAGAGACTGACATGGAAGCAGGGTATCTAAATACAGCCTAAAAACCCTGAATCGCTGGTATTTATTTTATGATTGCTGTATGTTTACACATGCATACTTTATTCCCACTTGCACGTTTTCAACCCTGTAGACAGGTAATAATGAATATTCAGCACTTGTTTTTAACCTTAAAAGTAACCAGAAAGGACTAGCAGGACCTCAGCCATGTCAGGGACACTGCTGAAGCCACACCATATAAGACAGAATCAAACATTTGTCTGACTCAAACAGCTCTGAAAATGCTGACGCATAACTCGTGTTTTACAGATAATGAGCACAAAAGAACTGCACTCCCTTTTCGTGGAGACCAGCTTTCAGGAATCAGCAGAGGTTCTGGACGACTGAAGGGATGCTGCCTGGAGAGTTTCAAGTTTGCCTGACAAGGGACCCCAGCGTAAAGAAACTGTCTAGTTACTGCTTCTTGGAGCATAAACCCCCTGTGAGTGAGGCTCTCTTCATTGTTACAGCACAAAGCAAAGTGAAAGTTGGGTGCAGGAATAAGGCTGAGCCATTCTTCTAATTACAATATCCTTGCATCTTTCCTTCTTTCAGGGAAATGTCAATCACCCAACAAGCTTTTAATCTTCAAGACCCTCTTAAGCAGAACAGAGGGAGTATAAATGAGGGCTAGCCAAGCAGATCTTGGCACTGCAAAATGAGACCCATCTACACTTCAAGAGGGACAAAGCAGGCTTGTTTTACTGGATGTTGGGATTTTTTGATTCCAAAGGGATCTATGGACATATTATAAGGAGGAACTGCTTGATTACTTTTGAGTTTTATTCAGATGGAAGAAATTTTAAATTATCTTTGTTTACGAGCGGGAGGGAAGAGCAATATTCTGTCCATTTACTCTGCTAAAAGAAGACATTGATGTAATGAATCATATAAGGGACTAAAAGGGGAAAAAATTATATTATATTGCAGCATTTCCTATCTTTACTTTGCCTTTCTTGAAAGGTTTTTGCTTATTTTGCAGAGACTGCATTAATATTTTTTCCCAGGCTAGCAATTCCCCACACACATACTCCACTACACCATCATGTTTTCTCTGCAGAGCACACCAGCTTATTGCCCATCATTTTTGAATTTTCTGAACTGTCATCATTCCACAAATGTGGAGATTAGTTCATTAAAATTAATGAATACCTGGGTTTTTTTCACTTAAATAAATATGATACCTCTAGCAATAAAAACACATATGCACATATTTACATGCTTGTATATACCTATATTTATAAAAATCACTCTTCAAATTCAGGCTATGCTTATAAATGTGATGTGGGCTTTTGGGCATCAGCCAAAAGGTAGATTTACATTTTCTTCTGTCCCACTTGGTATTCTACAGACACAGGAGCTCTCCTGAGTCCAGAGAGCAGGGAGGATCTTCAAGTAGCCTGAGCTCAGGCTACCCTACTACACTGCAAGCATCCTACATCTACTGCAGGGTGAGTCAGGCAGCACACGAGGTTTTTCACCCACTCCCTGACTCAGTCTACAAACATACAATGTAGGCACAGCCTGCACACTGCTAGAAATCAAGAGTGTCCTTTTTTTGAATGTCCTTAACAGCATTACAAAAACTATGATGTTGTCCTGGTTTTGCATAACCACAGCAAACCAGTCATCCCAAGGGGCTGCCAAGAGTACTTTGAATGCCAAACTGATATAAATACCCTGGAGGGGCTCAAATCCAACTCCATTATACAGAACTGGACAATGCTACTGGGTCCTTCATGTAAATGTCCACCAAATGTACTCACAAAACACACAAAACTAGAGTCAGCCTGAGAGCGAGCAGTCAGGCTTTGTAGCTGGCCAAGTGAATTGTCATCCGTATAAGGTAGGAGGCTCAGAAAGGGAGGCAGCACCCATGTCCTCCCTCTCATTTGCTGAATTACAGATGATCACCGGACCATGGCAGGCTAGTGAGGGATGAAAAGCACAACATGCAGAGATGCAGGTGAGGAGGTGCCATAAGTGGCTGTAATAGATTTCAAACATGTCAGGGAGCCGGTGAAAGTCAAATAATCACTGGAAGATCTGGAAAGAGGAGATGAAAGGAGACTAAGCAAGCGGAAGAGGCAGGAGAAAAAAAAGTAAGGGAAAATAGTGGGAAAAAATGAAAGTCTAAGGATTAGAAAATTTTAAGAAAAGGGCATAATTCTTCTTCCCCTCTTCTATTTCCTCCCACACATCCCTCCAGCACACTCCTCTCTGCTACTTGTTAATGCTGTTAACTGAAGATGTCCCTCCTAACACAAGATGCTGGGTTCCCCCACTCCTACAGAAGGACAAAAAAGGTTGCCTGCACCTTTATAACATCTCATCATAGACTTGTCTATAGTGCTGAACCACGAGGGTGCAGGGTTTGCAGTCAGTAGGGTACTTGTTGCAGGAACAGCCCGTAAGTCTTACACAGAAAAGCCACTTTTACAAACAGGTTACAGATACAAAGCACTTGCAGATTTGCACATGCCTTATGAAAAAGGAGCACAGATACAGTGACTCCCTTTCCAAAGGTAAATTATCATTAAAAGTGTTCAACAGAATATCATGAAGGCAAATTATTTTCTTGTCAGGTTTCTTATGTTTTCAGGAAACATATCAAGCAGTTGAGCTTTTGTTCTAACTTTTACAGTGGATGAACTCTTCTATGCACTGACAACAATGTCTGCATATCTCACAATATTCTGATATTTGTAGAAGCAGATATCTTTCACACAGAATCGAATGGGTGGTTGCAACAGATAGGTAACCAGAAACTGGTCAAGAAGTAAGAACACACCAATGAAAGCAGATTTATAAAGATTTAGTTCTCTGGACGCACAATGCTGAAAATACCTTTCACTGTACTTTCAAGGAGATGACCTGTCTATTAAAACCTAATAGGGTATTTCATTATTATGCTTCAGACATCCCAGGAGGAGTTATTTAAATATATTATGCAGCCATTTTATTTTTTTTTCAGTAGCAAACAGCCAAAGACAGCAACATGTACTCTTTGAAGAAGTAAAGGCAAAACATTAAGAATTGTATTTTTTTTAGAAAGACAACAACAAAAACAACAGTCACCAAAAAAACTAAAACAACAAAACAAACAACTGTCTTCTGAAATTAGTTAAGAACTACTTTCTAGCTATTTCAGTTTCAAAAATGAGCCTCAGTGATTTGACCAGACACTTTGAATATAGTAATTGTGGAGGACAAGAAACATGATGTTACCAGTTTCTTTTATTAATAAAAAATGCTGCCCTTCTTTTCTGACCTTTGCAGCACATGACTGGATTGATACTGTTCTTTCAATAAATAATGGGTCTGTATCATTATCACTCTGGTCAGTGTCTTCTGAACATATCCAGGAAAGAGAGGAGGTATACAAATTCAAAATACAAAACAAAAAGACCAAATTAGTGACTCACAGTTTCATTACTCAAGCAAAATACTTCTTGAAACACTGTCAAATGTGATAGGGGCAAAAGTGAAGCACGCTGCCCTGCATTTAAAACATTTTCAAAACATGTCAGTCAGCTTTCTAAAGTTTAATTGTTGGTTGAAGTGATCAGATCAAGAGGTTCCTCAGAGGTTTATGCTATTCCAGGACATCACTGGTGTAAGTTATTGACAGCATATTGTTTTTCCTTAGAAGATTTGTTTATGTTCATAACAAAAAGGAACTCTAATGGCTTCTTTTTGTTCTCTGTTATTTTTTTTTCTTTTCTTTTCAGTGAGCATTGACAGACATGCCTGAGAGACTCTGATTGGTTTCAAAGCTGCATATGGACTGGGATACAAGCAGAGGCAGCAGAAAAATGATAATGAAAGTGAACCATTCAGTATTCTGATGAAGCTGAAAAATTAGGACTGTTTACTTAAGTCAAAACTTATTTGCATTTCCTGACATTTCTGGTCTGGTTTTCCCTCTATTAAGAGTTTATGTTATGTAACAGATAGATTAATGAATAAAAAATAAGCAAAGCATCCTGCCATTTCTGTTAGTGGCACCTGCAGCTTGGCCAAATCGCCCCTGCTCTTAACTCTGTTTCAAGAACAGATTCAGTTATATATATATATATATATATACACACACACATATACACATACATATATACACACACACACATGTATTTACACCAGGATAAGGCTTCTAAAGAGCATCCAATATGGAATACTTGTTTGCACAGGTCCAGGTGATATTTTATACAGATTATGGGCAGATTCAAATCTTGCATTTCTCAGGAAGCAGCATTCATAAAACATTTACTAATGTATTTCCAGAAAACCTTTAGAACTTTTTACCCCTTGTGTTAATCAGCATTATGAGAAGGCTTTAATACACATAATAGGCATGCAAATATAACAGTTTCTAAATTATATGGTTTTTCAGTAGGCAGAACATATTTTCAAATTATTCTGCCTTTTAGATACTCTGATTTCAAAATTAAATACAAGTTATCAGAGTGAGAATTACATACCTACTGACTGCCACTTTTAATTATTCTAAACATATCTGGAATTACTAGGAGGACTGATACTTATCAGTGCCAATGCTTTCAATAACAAGGAGGTCGTCTCCCATTTCTTTCCTCCCCTGCCTAAGTCTCTGGTTTCCTGTGGGACCAGGGGAACAAATCACCCTCATAGCCAGGTCTCACTGAGCCTTGGAAGAGCCCAAATTTTTTAATTTCAGCATTTTAAAGCAAAAGCCACAGGAGGAACCTACAAAGAAATCCATTTTCATCCCAGTGCTGGCTGCAACTTCAGTAGAGATTTTACCAAGCCTTCTTCTGCAACATTGCAATGGAGAAAGCACACCAGATTCGTTAAATTAAACAAAATGCCATTAAAAACTTAGCTGCTGAGACAACATTAGATCAAAGCTGACAAAAGAAAAACACAGTCATGAGAGACATAACAGTATTAATTTAACAAATTAATTCCTGAACACTACAACCTGAATAACCGGGACACATCTCCAATTTCACTGGCATTGTAACACATTGGTAGTTTGGAAGAAAACACAGTAAAGATACTGTAACTCTACTAATTAACAGGGCCTGTGTATAGGGAAGGCAATATATATAAGCAAACATATTAATGGTACAACATGGAAATGGAAAATGGATTGTTCTAGGCTACGTGCATCCAGCTTTCATTAACTGCAACAGCATCAGCTACGAAGGTGCTGAATGCAAGCCACTGGGCTGAAATGAGAACCCTGCTCTGAGTTAAATCTGCTCTTATTGCGGTCAAAAGGAAACTGCCTCCAGATTTCCCTGTAGCCATCAAGGGCAGGGCGCTGCTCAACTCTTCACCTCTGAACAACACGCGGGCATATCTGAAGTGCTACAGCTAAAAGCTTAAGACCAGCAGGAGATCTCATAAACAAACTTCAAAGTAAATATTTTACCAGGCACAAGTAAATGCTTATTAAGATTTATATCATATCTTCAGCGTCCTTGACATTTTACAATAGTGTTTATCTCCTTGTTTGCTAATTCACAGAATTGGATAAGCTACAAGAAATTTACACATTACAAATGAGCAGGATTCTTGGGCATGACTTCATAAATATGACATTAGCACAACGCTCTAATATAAACATAAACAATACTAAGTAGGACTAAAGCATTTCCTAAGAGCAGAGGAGGTCCTGTATGCCACTGAATAAGTGCTGTGTTACAACCTGCAGGGACTCAATGAGGGCAAAAGGACCCAGTTTGTCCAGTGGAGCAGTGCTCTGCACTGCCTCTCTGTCCTGAACACACAGAGCAAAGGGGCTGGGAATTAGGTCAGTGAATCAATGAGCCCCAGTTGCAACAGCCCAGCACACTTCTCAGGGGAGGGGAGATAAATTTCAAGACTAAAACAGCTCCATGAAGATTCCAGGAGTTCTGTCTATAAATGCGGACTCCTTTTTTTCCAATGAAGAAAAAACCCAAGTCTATGCATTGTGACCATTTATAAAGTCCAACATGAAGCTTATATTCCCAGTTATTAGTGCTCACATGCACAATGAAAATAAATCCCATTATAGTGAAAAATTCTATTTTACCTGGTCATTAATGGGACATAGAAATCAGTCTCAGACATCATTTCATAAAAACACCTAATGTTTCCAACAAAAATCTGTAAAAATTAAACTGGGGGTTTAAAGACTTCTCCGTAATGCGAGGGAGTAGCTGTGAACCGTTTTGGAGAAGGCACACACTGTAAGCAAATGCAGGCTTTTGTTACTCTGTTAAGGATGTCAGTAGCATTTGCTTTCTTCCTTGACTCATCCTTTTTCTTAGTGGATACTGTGACCCTTAGTCCTAGCAAATCCATCAGTACCAAAAAGTTCTCTGTGGTACCTCATTAATCACTCCCCTGCCATGTGCTATCTTACCTGCAGATGTAATTCTTCTTGCAGGATTCTTGTAAATTCAGGCAGTTTGGTTTCTCCCTGTCCTCATATGAACACACAGGAACAATAGTCTGCCGTCTCCTTTCTGTACAGGCTACGTCTCGACAGGAGCAGAAGAGCATCCCATAGCTGTGCTTTGGGGGGACTTTGTCAAAAAATAGCCGGAGGGCCTTATGACACTTCCGCTTGTTACAGATTTCATTAGACGTGCTGCTGGTGCAGGGGGTTATGTAAGCAGATCTGAACCTCTTGCAGGTATCATTTAGGTTGCAAGCTTTTGCTGCATCCAAGCAATTGTTCCCCTTTGAAAGTACTGGCTCCACTAGAAAAAACAACACAACAGCAGTGAGAAATGCGTCACATTTATACTGTGCTTTGATGTTTGTGGTTATTTCACTGTTCATGAGATCCTCAATACACATACTTGTTACATACAAAACTTTCAGTGTCAGAAACTGCAACCAGTCCTTATGTTTCTCAGGGTAATGGTTTAAGCGAACAAGAGCACAGGCACGCGTTAAGGTCAGAATGCTGGCAAATAAATGACAAATATTCTGGGCAGGCTGCACTTCATCTTCCTTGTAGCAGACATGCAGGATGAATACCGGGTAAGACTTGGTCTCACTAAACAGCCATTAAAATCTGAGGTAAATTGGAAGGGATACGTTTGCCCATTGCACAAGAACACAGTGAGAACGTGGGCTTCTAACTCTGGTTTTGTAAAGCTCTGACATTTGTAATTTCTCCCTTGAACAAGTTAAATGATGTTCTGTGTCTACCCCAGGTAACAACATTTAAATGTAATCTGTGTACTTTGCAGAATGTAAAAGCTATGTGCCCATTATTACAGTTTTTGAGGTATGAGAACAGCTCACCCAGACAGAAAGGAAATCAGGTGCAGCCCCACGACTGGAAGCTCTCTAAAGCCACCCACAAGGCCTGCAAGCTCCATGCTTAGGTAAAAACACTGCTATAATGTCTATAGATGCCACCTGAACCCTGGTACATTTATGAAGTTTACAAGCTTTGAAGAAGCTGACACAGAATTAACAAGTGACTGTGAAAGAAACATTATAAAACAAGGAGTGTCTCTTTCTCACACACACACATGCACACACTACAAGAAGTTACAGGAAAAATTAAACTCAGATATAATTTAAGGCTATAATTACGCTTTTAATTTTGCAATACATTACCCAGATATTATAACCCAATAGATCCTTTGCTTGAAAATGAAGGCAACTGGCATTAGATTGCAAAATTCAATTAAGAATAACCATAATGCTGCTTTGGATATTAGGAAAGCCAACATCACAGACCCAAAAAAATACATTAACTTCCCACTGCTACAGAATTTGCAAGCTGAACAAAACAGTTTTCAAATATCTAAAATCTGCTGCAACTTCTTAGGGGGGCTGGCCAAAGATAAAACACTTCAAACATTTTAAAGCTCTAAGTTCCTCTTAAAGCTTTTTCTTCCTAGATCTTCCACCTCTACCCAGAAACTTAGTCCCAGGTCCTTCTACAACTCAGTGCCACTCATCCCCATTCTCCTACCACTCTGCCTTCCATTTCCAGATCAGGACATTGACCATTTCTCTTTTTCCATGGCAGGAAAAGATGATGCAGCTTGGCTGATGTGTTGCACTGAGGTTCTGCACTTGTTTGAACATACTGTACCCACGATGGGCCTTGGCTGCTCACACACATTTCACATTATACAAATATATCACCTACGTCCCATGCATCTCACCTACCCAAAAATAACACAAAGCATAAGTAGCATTAGATTTGTGTTTCACTCCAGCAATGTGCTGTAACTGTGTTCAGGGGTTTGTACATTTAACCTTTGTGCATTTAACATTCACACTCCAAGTCCTTCCCAATCTCAGCTGCTTGCACAATAAACTGCAACTTTTTCCTTATGTTCATAAATTACAGAATTATAAACATGCAACATTTGACTATAAATTAACAGAGCCAAGCATTTTTTATAATAGCAGCCTACAACAGTTTAAGCAACACCGCACGCAGAAGAGATGAGATAGCCAAAATAGAACCCTCTCATAAAATTGTAACATTTTTATGTAAAACACTGTACTACATTAGCATACAACTAAAATCTTAACTATGAACTTCCAAAGTTTTTTTAATACAGTATATAGAATTATATGTTTAGTACAAATATAATTACTATGTAATCTGCAGGGCATATAATTAGGCAATATATGAATAGTACATGCTAATTACAATGTGATTGCACAGTAATTACATGGTTATTTGTGCCTCGGAGTCAACTGCTGAATTCCCCTCTTTAAAACAAAATTCTGTGGAAGAGCTCCAGATGGGGTGCTGCAAAATGAACAGACACCAGCTTACCGTATTGATATATGCTGCTACAGAATTAAAAAGCACTCTTGAGTATGAGCACCTCAAAAATCAAAAGGGACAGGTTAATCAATTTTTTTTAAAAGGTAGAACATAAGCCAAATCACTGACAATGCAAGGAGCAGTGAAAGCTGTCTTGGATGAAAGTTGAATTAGGTGCAAATTGTTCAAAAACAATAGTTATGCATATTCGTATCTGTCATCCAATTTATATCTGTCCAAGACCCTCATTCCTCTACGTGTCAACTCTGAACAGAGATCAGTTTTTTGGAGGTTTTGGTTTTTTAAACTAGCCCTGGCCGTAATATGCCACTTGCCTTTTCTGTTTGATACACACGTCCCTAGCTATTGTTTCTGGCATATTTGTCATCACATTTTACAAATTATTTTCACCTTTTAAAACCAAGACTAACTTACAACATATAAGAGAGATGCATCAATTGCATTTGAATTAAAACAGACTGTCTAAACCAACTCATTAATATCACCTTCTCTTAAGCTTTTAAATCATGTTTTAATGAAAAATTTACAATCTAGAACACACTTTATTTTAATTGCAAAAGTGCAACATAACTATTCCTAAGTCCTGTGGTAACTACAAACAGTTAAGAATACGGGGAGTGTTTCTGAGGATTACTTATGCAGCAGTAATATATAAGGTCAAAATTTCATCCAGCTTCTGTTCTGCAAAGCTTAAATTATTAAGACAGGCAGCAGTTTGGCTCTTAACAGGTACTGCCTACTTTAAAAGCAAACGGATCTAATCCAGAGCCACTTTTCCTGCCAGAATCCTTTGGGAAAGGTTTGTATAAGGAGATCCTTTCTTAGTTCCCCCCTCTCTTGGGGCACTTGGATACGGATTGAGGGCAGTCAGGGCAGCAGCCTGGGACAAATAACGATTTCTTCCCACTGCCATTTCCCAACCCAGAGCTTCCCCTCTCCCAAGTCTGCTTTGCCTAGGCCAATTCTGCAAATCTCTGCCAAACCATGCAGCTCTCCACTCCTGCCAAATCACTGCAGACTCCAAGGGAAGTTACTTCCAGGCAGGTAGTAAGTGATGCCTCATGGCTGTGTGCAAGGCACTGGTTCTCGCCTGTGGCACAGGGTCCAGGAGAGCTGATGTGGAATTCCCAGGATGCTGCCTCCCAGCAGACACCTCCAGTAGCTGTGAGCCATGGATGCTGCCCTGATGGGGTGCAGGCAGAGGCACGGTAGAACACTGCCAGAGCCAGGAGCTGCTGCCTTGGTGGGAAACCAGCAGCTCCCAACAGCCAAAGCATTAGGATGCCTAAACCCACCCTCCTACCAGGCACAACTCTGGAGCAGCAATCACTGGCTTACTGAGTTATTTCTACATTCATCACCAGCTCACAGCCCTTCTGCTGCACATGGAAGACATGCAGGCAAGGTGACAAGTTTTACTGATGAAAAAGCAGTCCTTGTACTACAGCACAGGGTGTAACCACTTCAGTGTTTGTTATCTCCTGAATCTCCCCACCCTGGCCCAACATTGCTACAGCTGCAGCACTCCTGGATTCAATCTCCAATATGACCACTAAAAGAAGCCAGCCAAATGCTCCAGTCTTTTATCCAGAGATGTTTCTAAAGTTATAATACGGTTTCCTCTGCCCTATTTGATCTTCCTTATGCTTCACACTCTTTCACAGTCTCTTCACCTTAATCTTTCATCTTCCTTGCATCTCCATTTCTATTTCATTTCTTCACCTACTGTGCCTTTGGCTGTCTCCTCAACTCCAGATAACCCATGCCACAGTGCACAGGAAGGGATTCCATGGATACTGGGAGTTTCTTATTTCTGCTCCCAGTAGACAGAAGGAGCACAAGGACTATTAGTTGTTCTATAAGATTCTTATTAAACAGCAAAATGGACACTTAGTTTTCAATTTTCTTACAGCACATGAAAAGCAATTTACTGAGGTTGTCATTAAAATTACCATTACTATTTGCAAGTAATTAGCATTGGTAGGTTTTCTAGTAGATTTAGTGAAGGGAATGCTATAAAAGAGAGCGATAAATGTTAATGTGATGGAAGGCAAAATTACAAAGTGATAGAGGTGACCACATGGGTATGGGCCTACTCCAACACAGGTGCAGAATATGGCCTACAGGAACCAAAAACTGACCAGAATTAAGAGGGGAGCCATGATCCCACTTTAACAAAAGTGCTGCTATGGGGTTCAACAAAGTACTCTAGCTTTTTAAAAAGAGCAGATTAAAAAACAAGGAAAGCATAAAAAATATTGTCATCTGCCTTTTAATGCATTAAAATAAATTATCATTTTCCTGGTCAAACTATTTCTAATCCCAAATGGTAGAGAAAAATCCCGAGATTGATACACATAGTATTATTCTGAAGTTCTACCTGTCTTCTGCTCAGTATTAGAACAGCCAACCTACTTCAAACTTTTTGCATAATCATAATAAGCAGATGCCTTAATTTGTAAATTGAAGCTAATATATTATCAGCTATAACCAGGGCGTTCAGAGTACTACCAAATATGCATGCTGAAATTAAAGTCGATGGCACCAAGTGACAAGGATGAGCCTGACTCCCGTGTGCCTGTGAAGGGTACAACCAAGGCTACAGCAACAAACAGACCTGAAAAACAAAACTGCCTGAACTGAGACTTAAGGTTCCTGAAACCAAAGCTGGAACATTTTACATTCCTGATGAGTCATAAGTCTTTGATCACACAAATTCCACAGGTCTCTAGAATTCTTTTCTGAATACACCCATAAATTTACTTGAGGAGGCAAATACTGCCTCCTGTCCAAATCATACAGAGATCAAGAACATTTACATTGCTTAGCATGAACCAACAAGCATGATTTGGATGTGTTCATTTACCATGTTGTTTTTGTAAGTGTTTAGCTACCATGTTATGCAAAGTCTTTGGCAACACACCCTGGCCTTTGTTTTTATGAGACTCCACTAGTGAGTCATCAGTTGGGATCTTGCAGACTTTGGGTTCAATGCCTTCCATGACCTGGAGACTCAAAAATGCCGTTCCCATTTCCCAGAAGGGCTCTCAGACCATCTCACTGCAGCGTGTTCTCAAGAAGGTGCACAGGAAATGGTATATATTGCAAAACAAAGAGAGAGTAAGATGCTTTAGCCCAAGAATGACAGCTCTCCCTGGGAGGCAGATTGCTGGGTTCTGGCCTGCACCCAGGAAAGAGAGTTACTTCTCTTACAAGAGCAATGACTGGAAACCAGGATTGCCTCCCTGAAGAAGACTCCCTTAACTCTAAGCTTGCAAAGGCATGATCCCACTTGTACTCTCTACTGCTAATCCCTCCTAAAAATACATAACCCTTTCTATACTCCATCTCATGCCTGCCCTTCCAGATCAAGCTACTGCCAAACCCACATGGTACCTTCCCAGGCTTTCTGATATCCTGCAGAGATGAGCCGAGAGCAAAGACATCTAACTTCCTCAGTGACTATTCTGATCACTAACTTAATTACCAGAGCACCATAATATCTTCTGCTAGGTGCCTACTGAAAGAAGAGTGGTTGTCTAATCCCAGAGTGGTTGTCTAATCCCAGGAGCATACACTGACTGCTGCGTGGGCAGGTGCACCTGCTTGAGGCTGTGAATCCGGCTTCTCAGGTCCCAAGTCTTCCAACAAAGCTCAGTTTCTGTATTTCTGCATATCTTTGACCAGACCAGGTAACTTAAGCCCTATCCAATGTGGCCTTGAACACTTCCAGGGATGGGGCACCCACAATTTCACTGAGCAACTGTCCCAGTGACTCATGTCTCTTACAATAAAGAATTTGTTTATTTTTTGTTTGTTCGTTTGTTTTTAACACAGTTTTCTCTGCGTATTTTATGAGGATCTTGCTCAGGTTTTTAGGTATCACCTGGAAGCAGAGACTCCTGACTTTTAGGTGGATAAATATATCTCTTGGTCCTACAAGTTTAGTTCTACTAATGAGGCCACATGCTCTAAATGCTGCATTTTGCATTGCCCAAGTTCACCGCTGCATCTGAGTTCTAATACTCGGCAGGGCTCTTGTTGCCATTTAGACTTAGATCCTGATACCTTTAGTTGACTATTTCCTATTGCATTTCATTGACATTGCAGATAAAGGTTGCAAGAAATTGCAACTCCTATGCTGGGTATGTTTTGATGAAAAAGGGGAAAAGTTATGTCTTACTATGTCCTTTGATACTTTCATTCTTTTCTGGGGACAAATGAGGAAAGGCTGAGCTCTGTGGGTTGGCTGAGGGACATCAACTCAACTTGCAGGTTATGTAACAGGAAAGTCTTATAACCCTACAGTGATCTGGTTTAAATTTTTGATCCATGAGAGCAGGGAGGGAGAGGAAACCCTGCTCCCCAGTGTTAACAACATTGTGGTATGCTGCTGAAATTCTGTCTTCACTCACACAAGTCTCCTGATCTATCACCTTTAATTTCTGCTACAAATCTAACGGAAGATTATGCCAGTATCCCTAGTTTTCCACATGGCACTGAAGACAGTAGCTGTACATTATATTCATGCCAGCACAGTTCAATCTATTTTATTCACTGGAGTTATTCTGAATTTTCAATAATCTGTCATGGATTTGACTCTTTAAAGCTACTTATACTTCTGTCTAAAGTATCTCACTTAGGAAGCAGAAATGCCTTAATAAAATCAGACACTGCTAAACAAAGAAACTAAAGTTGTTACAAACTGATCCAGTCACTGTTTATCACATTACTGCACCAATTATTTCAGTTCTACCCTAAAGAGTTTTAAGGTGTAAAGATCATTTTAATCTATCTACACTGCACTAGCAGTAGGGATGGATCACACATGACTGGGACCATGTACAGCATACATTTTTTTCTGGGGGAGTCAGTCATTCCATATACAATTCATGCTCTGTACTGAGTGAGAGGCTGGGTTTGTGATGTGGAAGGCTATCACCACAGTTTCAGCTGATTTCTTCTAATTAATTTCCCTTTAAAATATTCTAAGTGTAAATGTGTTACTGCACATGCTACCGTGTTATACAGTTCAGTATTTTATTACCAGCTAAATATTAAGTCAACAGAATTAAGAAAGAACCAGCAGACACAGAAATACAGAATAAATCTGTGAAAATATTCAATCCTACACGGTTGCCATGAGAAGAGATTTACTGCACACAAGTTCTCAAGACACAGTGAGGGACTGTTTTGCCAAAGTCATGCCAATTTACAGGGCAACTTTCAGCATTTCTTTTTATTACTACAGAATTGAATTCACAACTTGTTTCCTCTTTTCCTCAGACTTGATTAATTACCATATTAACATAACTACTGTTCTCCTGCTTATAATGGGCTCCCTCTAAAGTGCTGCCCCAGCAAAATAAACCAGGAGAAAGCTTCTAGCTCTTTGCTGTAGCATTGCAATCCTTTCTAATCTCACTATTTTTCAAATTTATGTTCCATTCCAATAAAGCTTGTGTGAATATTATAGCAAATCAGATAATACAAGGTTATGACCCTTGTAATTGATCTTTCAAGGTTCTTTTTTCCTTCTTTTCCAGTTGACGTGGTAAAAATCACATTTAGCTGTGCTTGTTGACACTTGAGAATTCACTTTGTTGGTCATATACACTGTTCCAGAGAGATCACATTACATAATGATGTATTTCTAGTGCTTTATTTCTTCTATACCTACAACCCCATTAAGCTGTAAGCAAACCTCCTGTGGGGCTGTAAGACTACAAGTATCAAGGGGGCAATGCTCCCATCCTGCTCAGAGGGAGCATAGCTGCAGGAAGTATTATGTGAGGATACAGGGTTAAATATTAGCTACTACTTTAAAATATTTTCAAATAAATAAAAGCAGTTTAAAATAAAAAAATAAATTTTCACTTGTAGAAAAATACATATTTAAATGAATCAGACCATGTATGCCAGCACTAGAAATCAGGTTTCTAAAGCAATAGTTTTCACATGACCACTGGAATAAAGTGATTAATTGGACTGTCTCAGTAAATGCAATCATTACACTTTTAATTAACCTTTTCAACCTCTTACACCTATTCGTTTTGTTATGCATTAGATTTTTACAGTTTTCCAGTTATTATGCTTGACTACACTTAAAACAATGCAGAGTTCTGTTAGAAAGATAAGAAAAACAATTGAAACAGTTCTTACTGTTCTTAACAGGAAAATACCACTGATACTGTCATCATCAGGGTGGTTATAAATCAGGTGGGTGACAGACATTCTGAACTTTGTGGCTGTGTTCCCACCTAATTTTTGTTTTGGCAGCACACTGTTATTTAATGGTTCTGGCTACCAGGAAACTAGCTTTTGAAAATTCTTTCTCAACCTAGTTATAATTACTCCATATAAATCATACAATGATCAATTATAATAATCTTGGCTTCATCCATTATTTAAACTTAGCATTTGAATCTACACAGCAGGAGTGCAGGAAATTCCAAAGTCCCTTCGCTGCTCGCTAACAACTGCTTTACTCCTGAAGCCATGCCAGTTACAGAAAAGAAGGGGCCAGACATGCTCTTAGCTATGACACTGGAACCTGAAATAACCACAGATTTCAGATAAGGAAGGTTTTTTGCCTCTGAATATAGTATTTTTTGTCTAACCACACTACCTTCCAGTTGGTGAAACAAAATTCAACATGAGATTTTGCTCTTTACAAATCAGAGGATTTCTACGCTGACAGCACAGTATTATCTTATTTTAAAATGGCCTGGACTTTTCTCTTATAGATGCTTACAAACACATTTGTATACACGTGTATATGTACATAGAATGTTTCAATACTTCAAGTCCCATTTCACAAACTAGCTACTTAGGTATTTATTAATCAGCATGAGAAAAAATCAAAATGCTTTTGACTAACTTAAGTCTGACTCTAAGATATCTGAGCTCAGTGTGATATGAATGATAAGTCTGATGGAAGAAACTTAAATCAACTTTCACAAAGGCTCAAGCAAAATTTTCAAATATTTTTCAGAAAAACTTCAGAATTATAACTGGATTTTGAAACAGTAACAAGGATTTTTAGAGCTATTTAATAAACTATGTATTTTTGGTTATGCAAAATATTAAGCTTCTTATTATCACTTTCTGGTACCTTGTCCTATTACAGTCTCAGCCATAATATATGCTATTACATGTAAAGAGAGTGTCTGTTTTGAGGTTTAATATTTTTAAATTTTCAACACATATGCAGTCTTTCAACTGCATGCCAAGAATGGCTTTATCAATAAAGCAATATTTTTCTGGTTTACTTTTTTCATTTCATTAAACCATAAAGCTGTTAAAATGTGGGAAGTGAACATGGAGATAGTGCTAGGATACATTCAAAGAAACAAAGTGGTGCTTTTGCACAGAATCACACTTTTTCTTAGCATCAAAAGAAAGCATAATAGGGAAAGAGGTCAAAGGTGGGAATGTCAATACTGTCTGTTACAACAGGAAAAGGGCTGAGAAAGTCCTTCACTTAGAACTATCAGTGTACTTACAAACGGGCAGAACTCGAACACCTGGAACAAAAATATAAATCCCTATGTCCCAACTTGGCCAATCACATGAAATTTGTCCATGGACAGGATAGAGTAAATGTTCAGTAATGGTGCATAAGCAAAAATTAATGGGTGGGATTTTCAATTTTTTAAAAAATAAGGGGCACATATGACCCACAGCAACCCTTTTCACAAGATATAAAGTCTTCCTTGGTAGTCTAACTGGGAACTCCACGTAGCTCATCAGATAGATAAATGCACAGTGGAGTAGCCAAGGAACTTGTCTGTGCTTCTCAGCTAAATCTGCTGAAAGCCCCCTGAATTTTGCAACATTTAGATTCAAGTGGACAAAGGAGACATCAAGGAAGGAGAGCTTGTCAAGGGCAGGAGGGAAATTCTAGAAATGCAAGATGTCATATGTGATAAAGCAAGTATTCTTGTTTGACCTTAGAATCACAAGGTTGCAAGAGATTTCGCTAGATAATCCAAGTTCCTGCCCAACAGCAAGATCAGCTACACCAGAACAAATCTTGACAAGTCCATAGGACCAGAAGGTGTGCGTGCAAAAGTGCTCCTCATAGGTCTTGGTGATCAGGGGAACTTTCGGATGGCTGGAGTAATCCAAAGGTCACAAGTATCTTTAAGAAGGGCAAACAGAAGGATACAAGGATATCAACCCAACCTCAGTTGCAGAGATGATTACTGAGCCAGCCCTCCTTGATTCCATATCCAAGCACATAAAAGTGATGAAAAAACAGTCAGCATAGTTTTATCAAGGTAAAATCAGTCCTGACTGCCTTCTGGGTTACGATGACTGCTTCAGTGGATAGAGGGAGAGCATGTGTCACTTTATGTTGACTTTAACAAGCCTTTTGATACAGTCTCCCATATTAATCCTTGTGGCCATACTGGAAAAAGAAGATCTTGGGTAGGAGGACTAGAGGGTGGAAACTGGCCCTGCTCTGAGTGGGACCTCAGTGACCTCTAAAGGTCTCTTTCCACTTTAATCATCTGCTTAATCTATGCTCTAACCTGTTTTTCAATAGCTCCACAGCCTCTCCCAACAGCTGTCCAGTATTCTCAATGCATCCATTAATGTTTCTTTCATGGTAAGTAATCTATCACTTTCTGCAACATAATCCCCGTTTTCTTCCTAAATTTACAACTTTTCTCTTAACAATGGGTTTTTAACTTCTTGAAAACTCTCATTCTCCCATCACTCTACTCATCTTTTAAGTTAGTCCCCCCGATCTTCTTCCTTCACAACATAAGTCATGTTTTCTAGATATTTAAACTTGCATTATTTTATTCTCAGATTTGGAAAAAAAAATAGAGATTACAAAAAAGAAAAGAAAAAACCAAACAAAACAAAAAACCAACAACAAAAAAAAACCAAGCAAGCAAACCATTGACCAAGAGTTTCTGTACAAGTTGTACTCAGGAGATTGCTACAGACAGACAAAACCTGTTAATTCAGGAGTTGCTGAAGCATAGCTTACTCCAGCCTCAAGCAATACCAGTGTAGGTAGGGATGGTTTACACGCATTGACTGTCTACTGCAGGAGTATATATTAGCTTATCTTTGACAGCAGCTTGCTCCTGATGGCTATAACCTGCAAAAAATAGTCAAAGTATATAAAACCTTAGTAGAAAAATTATCCTGCTTATTCTGCAGTATTACTCTTTCAGAAGGAAAATCAAGAGAGGACAGTGAGCTAGAGAAGTGATTGTGAATCGAGTCTGACAAGAGCAGCTGATGGGATAAATCAGGAAACATTTAAAAGCAAAGAGTAGGGAAAGATTCTCCCCAACATAATAAGAGGAAAGCTCTACCTTCTCTAGATGAGATGTCTCAGTATCATGACAAAAATTCACTAGCACAAGTAAAAGAAGAGGTTAAAACCACAGTAAAGGCAGCAGTGACAAATACAGGGCTGTCATGGGCAGACACTCAATTAGTGACAGCAGGATCAGAGGTGGGGCAGAGGGTGCCATCGTGGCAGTGGAGAGAGCAATAGCGTGAGAGAACAGCAAAAGCCACAGCAGCTGTGGAGGCACCAAATCACCCCCCTTTTTCCTGCTGCCAGTGAAAACCATTTGGGGCAATTATCTGGCCTATCGACCAAACAATATGAGCCTCATTCCACTAATCCACCACCAGATGCTCTTCTTTTCTCTATCAGCTGGTCCCAATGAAATCCTGTTGAATACAAATAAATTCACCATAATGTGAAGACGGCAGCTCTGGTAACTCTTGTCTATTCACAGATTTGCTTACGTGAGCATCGCTCACTATGTTGCTGCTGCTTTCATCGTAAGTCTCGTTGCTGAGACTTCAAGAGCCAGAGACCAAGAAGATGTGTGCATTGAGGCAGGTGTACTTAATGGATCAAGGGAAAAAAGATACTTTGGAAATAAGTAACTTAAATAATACTGCCTTAGAGATTTAATAATGATTATGATGGTCCCTATCCTACTGTGTACCCAGAAGATAATGCAGTACAAAATGAAGGTGAAGCAGCTGCGTATGATATATATCACTTACCTCCAATGCAAGAGGGTTTATTAACTTGAGATAATTATGCTATTTAATAAATTCCACCACACTAATAATTAGACCATTGCCTACTTTACACTCTGAATTACCTTTCACTTTCATTTATACCACATACAACAATGTGGCAATAGAAAGCTTCTTTCTGTTTTGTCTTTAGCGTTCTTGGCTTTCCCCTGTTCCCTGCAGATCCCTCTCCCTGAGCTAGTCTGGCCCTGAGCTAATCTGGTTTACCTTTACTCAGCTCTTATAAGTGTCCAATGTCTCTTTTTTCCAAATGTGAAAATGTGGTTCTTTCTGAAAAAAGGCAAGGAGGAAATAAATTATTTTGACTTAATTGTTAACTACATAGCATGTGTGCCTCTTTTTTGAGGTGCTGCCCCCATGCCTCAGCTGTTAAGTGTTCAGTCTGAAGTCCACTGAACACAATATTTTGACTTTCGTTTGCTTTAAAAAGCTCTGAATCCAAGTTTTATGCCCTAATTTATGGGCATTAAATGTCCTTAAATCCATTCAAACCAACTAAGCATTTGATTAAGTGCTATAGTGAACTGGGCATCAGCTTACATTCTCCTTGGCTCCATTTTTTAACTCTAAAACATATATGGAATGTATTGGCTTTTATTTTGTGGACACGCTTACAATACGTAAATATATTTGACACCTATGACTGCACACGTACACAGAAGAAAACTAAAAGCAACTAAAAGAGAAAACCAGCGTTGCAGCAAAATTAATTATTTCAACACTGAAATACTTAAATAAAATGAATGTCTTCCTAATTAGTGACGAGTGATCCTTACTAAGTAAAATGAAAACACTATTTACATTTAAATAGTCTATTTTATTCAGAGTCACTTCACACACATGCACACTACTGAATTGCAGCCAGTTCTGGAGTGGAGAATAATAACTATACAGCACCAGTAGCACTGTCCAAGAGGCACTAGAGGGACATGGATAAGAGATAAATCAATAGTGTATAATACTCCTGTAATCAAAACTATAACATTTATCCAAGTTACTTTTTTTTCATCCTTTTTTCAACATTCACACTCCTGGCCTGATCAGGTAAAAAATGTTACTGCTGCCAGGGATTCATATCACGAGACTGACATCCCAACTCACATCGTGCTAGGATGCTTGTGCAGTATTGACTTAAATGGATGGGTTTGAAATACTAATTCACTAGTGATGTATGGCTTCCAGATAGACAAATTGTGTTTAACATATCCCAGTAAGTGAAGAACCCATTTCAGGACAACACTGATATTAACACTATTAATCCCATTCCCTCCATTGTGGGTGCAGCCTGTACAGTGTTGCAGAGGCAGCACTTATGCAGTGCACTCCAGTTGTGCAGCGTCGTTCCTCTGGCACACACAGCACTGCCTACTGATCACTTTATGATGTGGTGACATGGAGACTACAGCTCCTGGACCTCCCTTGCATGAACACATCTCTACTTTGTGACCACAGCTCTGACTTTCTGTGCCACTGAAGCCATGGGGGCAGGACAGGTGCAGAGCCTTTGTATTGCTAATTTCTGCCTGCAAATCTTGCTGCTTAACCAAACTGAGCAGAAAACTTTGGTAAGCTTCAATTTCCCAGTTTTCCCTACTGTTTTTCTTGAAGAATTGATTCAGTAACACTGTCAGGAAAATCCTGAGAGACAGTTAAAGTACTTAGATCCAGGGCCCCTCACAGACAAGCTGATGGGGACTTTCTTCTCAGTCCCGTTGGAGATAAGAAATCAACACCACCCTAGGTATATTTGCTCTTTCTTTGTATTTACTTGCTTCTTCATCCCCATCAAAACCAAGAAAGTTTGCTTCATACCTACTGATTAGTGTCAACAGCAGTATTTTACTCTTGAATATGCTTGGAAATGCATATATTTGGGTGAAAATAGGCCTGAGACCTAAGCACAACACATAGAAGCACTGAGGAGAAAATTGAATCTCGAAATTCCTTACACATTGGATACACACACATTTCTCAATCAGCACCAGCTCTTGCTCTCTAAGGCCCTCCTACAACTGTGAAACTTTCACATGTTCAATTACGTGCACATCCAATACAATATTATAGTTCCCTCTGTAATTCAAGATGATGAGAAAGAATGATTAAGAACACTATTGAAATCAACACCAAAACTTCAAATAAAATGAATCAAATAAAATGAATGTCAAAACTAGAACAATGCAGAAAGGCGAGACATCCACAATACATCAGTGTACGAGTAAATAAATAAAGTACAAAAGTCCCACATATTTGACATTTGAAGAACAAAACTATCCATCAATGTCTTGGCATGGATCGATCAAACAGAATGCTACTGACGAAAATCTAATAGTATGATGGTAATAATGTAGCCATAAAGCCTCTACTCTATAATTGACTGCTTCCACTTCAAGCTAACATGTCTAAAAGAGTGACTAATGTTCACCTAAAGATTTCACTTGCATTGAATGACAATCAGCTACACCTTGCACTATTCTCCACAGATTGCTTATGCTGGGTAATTGCTGAGGGAGAGGAGCCAGAGGGGAAATAGTCTACTTAACTAAGTATATGAAGAATGGTATGATAATCTCAAAGGAAAATACAGTTTCTCATCTGATTTTAAAACACAGTGCAATACTCCAGCCGTAACATTCCTTTCCTACAGCAGAAGCATCAGTGGTGACTCCATAAATAGGTCAGAATAGGTTTTATATTTAAAATGGGTACTTAAACTTTCAGCAATATAGAAAAAATACACTTATATGCTTCCCAAAATTACAGAACGTATTTCTGAGAACTTGCAGATAGATTGTATGCTTTGGTCAGATTTTCCTTTGGCAATTTCACTTAAAATCAATAGAGTTCATTAGCATTATAAAACCAAACAGAAGAATACATTTCAGTCACATCTTTATAACTTACTTCTGGGATCTTACAGAGCAGACTATCTTAAAAATAGCATGAGTTAGCACACAGTTTATTTAGTTTTAATTCATGAGACTAAGATGAATTTAAGTGTATTTTTGCACTTTCCTAAGTGAAAAGAAAAACTGAAAAACCAAAGAAACAGTTTTCTGGGGTTTTTTATTTGTTTGAAGCCAGAATTAAAAATTTAAATTTGCTTTGTAAGTTTCACTGCAGATAAAAATATATTTATAATTAAAATGTTTGGAACTCTCTAATGGACATGACTGTTACTCAAATTGCTCTGTCGCCTTTGATATATACTTAAAGGTAATTGGCTAGTCTTAGTGATGTATTTTTAAAGAGCTACCTATTGATTAATAATGTTTCAGTATTAATATAACCACTTTGTACGGATCAAGAAACATCAATAGCAGAAACCCATATTTATCCACAAATTAACTGGATATAGATCTGTTGCTTTAAGCCAAATGGGGTGCATTCACTCATTATTTTACAAAAGTAATGAGATAACTGTAAGAGGAAAGACTAAAGCAAAACTTGGTTTTATATTTTAGTTGCATACAATGGATAAAGTTCATGTTTTCATGCTCTTGCAGGATGCATGAAGAAAGGACAAAAAAGCAAAACTCCAAACTACAGGAGTCCATGAAACAGTTGTTTTGTATTTTGGGGCCTTCAGGTCAAATGCTGGACAAAATTAAATGTATAGTACCAACAGAGATGGTTTTTTGTTTTCCTTTTTTGTTTTCTTTTTTAATCCAGTTAAAAATGGATTAAACCAGTATATGATCTTGTAATCTGATCCATATAACCAGGGCTCTTACAGTGCCATTCATCTCACTGTCACCCAATAGGCTCCGTAAGGATACAGAGGTTTGCTGATTTATAGAGCTATTTGAAAAGAATACCCCGGCCTGCATGTGATGAGCTTATCCCAGAAATATAAAAAACCACATCAAGTTAATTTCCACAGGAAATGGCAGAAAAAGAGAGTGCTGTGCCTTCCTACTGCCAACACAAATAAATAAAGGAAAGCCTCACTGTCAACTATTTTACCAAGCAGTTCAAAACTTGTACATTGAAACTTTAGGAAGAACAGAGAAATTCCAGTCTGGAAGGATAACTGTAATGGCTGCCTAGTTCATCCTACTGTGGCAAGCACAAACTCAGCCCATCCTTTGCAAATTACAAGTCTCTATCTCCCAGTGGTGGGGATGCTACAGTCTCCATAGTATTACATACAGTGCCTAGTTATTTTTAAAGTTAGATTTCTCTTCTCTAGTGTCTAACCTAAACACCACATACTACAATTCAGTACAATTGACAATTACCCTGTCACACAGGATATTAGAGTGTTTTGACATTTGTTCTTAATGAATCCACACTGACCCTCCTTATCACCTTAAATCCCCTAGATGCTTTTAAATCAATTTTTTTTAATACCCTATTCTATCATGCTTCCAAGTACTGAGTTTGGGAACTGGATCATAATTCCCTGGGCCTTTTTCCTAGATCTATTTTATTGATGGTGTGTGTGCATGTGTATATATATATATATATACACACACACGCACATAAAATTTAGTGGTTTTTAATAAGGTAGGTACTATGTTAGTCTTTCCCCGACCCCCTTGGGCCTCCTCTTTTTTCCAAGAATTCTCAAAGATAATTGCTAATGGTATAGTGACAGCTTCAGTTTGTTTAAGTACTCTAAAATTAATTTAATCAGGCCATCAGAACAAAAAAACCCCTAAAATTTCTTATGTGTTTTTCTTCTTTTCTATTCAAGACACAATTTAACTTGAAATTAAAAAGGATTTTTTTAATGCCATATCATGTGATAATAAACTGTATGTTACAGGTCAAATAGCTTAAAACTGCCTTCCTAAATTGCTTGCTGAGCTATGTTGAATTGTTTTAGATGAATTTTTATCAGTAAAGAACAGTAGTTCTCAAAGTCAAGAATCTACTTTTTCACCTCCAATACATACAGAATACACAGAGACAGGAGTGAGGCCCAGAGGTATTGGTAGACTCCTAAAGGTTGGTTTTCTTGCTACTCTGGAGAAGGAAAACAAACTTTCACTCCAACTGAGAAGTTAAACCAGATTTCTCGTAACTGTCTCACCACAGTGGCCCAGAGAAGTAGAAGCATTCTAATAAATCAGACTCTGAAGGAGAAATTAGTTGGCCAAAACTTTACTACCGTTTGTTTCATTTATGATCAAATATATAAATGAAGAAACTTTTTATTCACATTAACAAAAACCACGTATGGCAAAACCAGGATCTTGGAATGTGCACTAACACCTCTAGAGCTTCAAAGCCCTAAGCTATGTGCAGAGTGTCCTTACTGAAGAGTTCACAAAGCCATCAGATTAGGACAACCTACCCGCCCCAGCTGTCCCATCACCCTTTTAAACTGGTCTATGGAGGAATAAAATAAGGACCTCTTGCATTTCAAATGCATGAAACTGCTTGCCTTCTTTCCTATTTCCTGAGCAGGAAGCTGAAATCTCTCTTAATCTCTTCTGGTCAATATATGGGCAAACTATTTGAGCTCGTACAGCAGTGGCTAAGACTCCTGCTATAGAGAACGTGGTGCAGCTAAAGAAATATAGCAAATCCAGGTGGAGTCTTGACAATAGGAAACAAAATAGCACAAACAAGACCACTCACTGCCCACAGCAAAGAGGGTACCTGAGCCATGATCCCCAGTGCTACAGGGCTGTGGATCCAGCAAGTCAAGGACTTCCAAAATGCACATTTTACAGTTAGATCAGCAAAAGACTTTTTCACAGCATCTGTCCTCAACAATGATGGTTTGTTGAGCCTTACAGATAATAGGGGCCCTTCTATCTGTTTGGGAAAGCAGTGAAAACAAATGGACTAGAGGATCTAATCAGCTCCCCAAAGCCCTATCCCCTCAGAGCTGTCAGTCAGTCAGAGCCTGAGGAACTCCAAACCCGTTCTCTTAGCATTTCCTATTCATCTCTAAAATCACAGGAAGCTAGTTAAGGAACAGTGCCAGGAGCAACAGTTTCCATTTCTGAAGGGCTCCTGGAAGAAATGTCAGTCTGTTCAGCATTCAGTCCCTGAGTTGTAGGGAGCTGAAAAGAGATGGGACTAGGGAATACTGCATCAAATCAGATGTAATATGAGGGCCACAGCCATTAAATGATCCCCCAAGTGTGAAACTCTGCAAAGCCTGGATATAAACACAGGAGATCTAGTTCCTGGATGAAGAACATGCTTTTCAATGCAAATTAATGTAGAGTAGAGCTCCTACCATGCTAGAATGGCTCCTAGAAGAGTTCCCTTTTCAGTTTGCAGAAGCTTAGAACAAGCTCAATAACAGGGTATCCACTCCACATTATGGTGGAACATGGCCTCCCCATCCCACAGTTCATCACAAGCAACAATTTACTTTGGATCTGGATGTCCTAAGATTGCAGCTATTGGTGAAAAAAGAAAAGGATTACCTGCTTCAACAAACATGCAAGTTGCATAAAATTTCCCTGGTTTATTTGTTTCCTAAGAATAATTCTGCGGTTATTTTTTCCTTTCTGTAAAAAACTAAATAGGCAACTTCTCTAGTTTGTCTTCATCCAAATATTTCTGCAAAACTCATTAATGACTGGACTGCTTCTGAAAGAGTTCAATTTATATGTAAACCTTACTGCAAAGTAAGTTGTGAAGAAGTAGTATGGCACTACAGCCAACAAAGTTTAACACTTTCCTTATTTCTTTTCACCAATCTCATAGGTGCTCTACATTTTGCTATAATGTTTCTATGCAATGCAGAATCCCAACTCCCAATGACCCACCCAAATTCCCAACAAGTTAACCAGATGCATAAGAAGCAATTCAGAAACAAGCAGTAATTCTTAAGAGAAAAATCCATTAACCATGCAGAGAAAGCTTTTACCAGGGCAAAGGAATAGGTCAAGTTGTGCAAAAAGGAAATATAAGGAGCAGTTTAATGGACTTAAATGCATCAGTAATTTTACAGCATTTGCCTTTTTTTTTTATAGTGAAAGGATGTACTCAGTATCTAAAAGCTACTATATTTAACTGGAAAAATGAGTGACCACTGTTTACTACTACAAAATCTAGGCCCTAGGTCCATGAAAAAAAAAAATTAGTGTTTACTTCAAATCAACCAGATAAAAGGCTTTCCTGTATTTTAAATATATATTTTTCTAAAGCTTCATCCAAGATTCCTCATTGTCATTTTTGAGAAACTGCAGCAAATTAATAAGGATCTCTATCCATGATTGAAAATATTTTCTGTATAACAATGAAGTCATTACTCTTTTTATTTCTGTAAATTCCATGAGAGCAAGAAACAGAAGCACAATAAAAAAATCTTTTTCATAACAGTTGATTAGAAAATATGGCCTGCAGAATTCTAGCTCTCTTTGCACTTTTCACATTAAGAATCCAAATACGTTACCAAAGCTGGGATTTTAACCCCCCACAGCTTTAGCACAAAGAAGCACATTAATAAGATACAATTTAGATTTGCATTTTTTAATAAGCAAGGGGATCAAAGAAAATATGAATGCTGAAGGGATGTTAAATCATGTGCAAATTCAAACATCAAGGTATACTACAGAATGAAGACACATTTGCACTAAAGTGACTGTAGTAAGGCTTTCCAAAAGTTCTGGTGAACAAAATTAACTCCTTTTGAACTGTTTGCGGGCACCTAGTATGTCTGGGATTCAGTAGATGCACTGAAATTGCACCAAATACTTTTTGAATTTGCATATATTAATGGTGGATGGCAAATTAGCAGGGAATGTTGGAGGACCAGCTTGGAAGGTTAATCTTTCTAATAACTAGTACTGATCTCTATAAAGACTCTGGGCTGTTTCAACATGAATGTATGAATATCTTGAACAAATGTATTTTGATCCAGACATCAGGATGGCATCTCTCATTAAGGTGGCTACACTGCTGTAATCTGCTGGGTTTAACCATCAGTATGGGCATCCCAAGCACCAGGGATCGGTACAAAACACTGCTGATGACCTGCCATTAAAAAGGGCTCTGCATGCCCATCTTCACACTTCCAATCAGCAGAATGCAAACCAGGACCAACACTTCTGCCATTTGAACATCTCCAGGACAGCTGACAGGTACATAAAGGGCCATACAGTTGTTGAAAAGGGCACCGAGAAAACAAGGGGGAAATGGCCTTGACAGGATAATGACAAACATTCTTTTCTGTAAAACTGTTTTACATTTTATGAAGAATTGAGTTCAGAAGCTAAAGCTGCCTCCAGGCGTGACCAGCATTTAGTCATCAGATCTCCACAGGCCTCAATGACCTTGGCAGTCTTACAAGGATCATATTTTTACATGGATGAACCGTTCCTGAACCATTTCCTCAAAAAGGATTTCTATCAATGTCAGGCACACTTCTCTTTTCATTCTACTTCCCTTTCCTTGATTAAACATATCTGTAGTGGACATCAAAGGGAGAAAAAACAAGTATTCACTAACAAGCAGATTTAATAAAATTAAATCAATCAGTCACAGAACTCAAATAGTGTTTGCAGTTATCACACTTGTCACTGCTTGCATGCTTGTCCCTCTGCCTACCCTGGTGATTTACTCTGTAAGTCCATCAAGCCTGGGTTTAACTTGTATTCCGTGTTTTCGTACAGCCTGGTCAAGTGGTGCCTTGTTCCCAAATGGCTCTTGAACATTATGTAATAAACATGATTCATATGTGGATCATCATCATTCTTACAAACAGTGACGAAGATAATACCTTTTGAAGGAATAGCTTTCAACACTTCAGTGTCAGCATGCAGCTTATTTTAAATTTCCAGCCTAGGAGTTTCCCATGCATTCTGAGGATAAAATGCTCATGTAATTGGTGTATAAAATGAACTATATTCTCTGCTTGCAATTAGACTAAAAAAATCCAGAGTAACTCTGTTGTTCTAGGAGATGTCAAACTCTGTCTCATTCCACAGACTTTTCCTATCTTCAGAAGAAAAAAAAAAAAACAGAACATGAAATCTAATATACAGCTCTTTAAGCATCACATGGAGAAAATGAGGATGGTATTTATTCTTTCTCAGCATAAGAAATGCATAACAGAAATATCTATATTAAATTGAGAAAGAAGTCTGTTCTAGCACCCATGGAGGAGCCTCTACTCAAACACAAATACTGAATTGATAAGCAGAATTCAAGATGTAGTTCTTAATTAGAATTTTCTGTCTTGTCTCCACCTGTACTAAAACCAAACTAATTTGATACCATGTCACGTATACGCCCATCTTGCTACAGTGAGTTCAATTGAGAGAAAAAATGTAAAAAATGTCCTGGAAAGCAGGTGTTATAGGTTGTTGTCAGACAGGGATAGATGGACACCTGTTCTGATCACTCCAGAAATCTTTCTATTCCTTAATTCCTAACACATGAAAAAATCATAAGAGGCTAAACAGAGCAATTACTCTATATCAAAGCGTTTTACTTTTTTTTTTTTCCTTTTTAGTGGAAAATAAACTTGGACAAAAACATCACCAGAAAAACTTCTAAACACTTGCCCTAATGATTGCTAATTTCCAGTAATATATTTATTAAGTCATATTTTTAGTCATAGAAATACCATAAAAAATGGACAAATCTGCTGCTTTGAAAGTAACAAATGAGTTAAATTTCTCAATTCAACAACAATTCAGCTGGTGCCCTCTGAAAATTTTAGAGCTTGGCTGCCTAACTGTAAGACAGCAAGGGTTCACATGGCACAGTAATCATCCTGGATACATACTTGAATCATGCACTGGGAGAGACCTATCAAGCTTTATTGAGTTGGTAAAAACAAATGGCTGTAAAAATCAACTTGGGTTTATGAACCTGGCTCACAGAAAGTAAGAATGAAACATTTACTCAAATCAGTTTCCAGCACAGTAGCTGAAAACAAGCAATAGACAATTAAAAAAACTGGTACTTGATCTAATACTATTAGATACATTTTAAATATTTCATAGTATGCACTGTTATATATGTCTTATTGAAAAACTGCTCAAGTTAGCTGTTGAAACAATATGGTATATTAATGCCAAATCTTAGCAAAGGCTGTTTTAGCTCAGCCAAAGTGAAAAACAAACAAACAAAAAAACCCCAAAAAAACCCCAACCCAAACCAAACAAAAAAAAACCCACACAAAAAACCCAAAAACAAACAAAAAACCCCACCACAACAACAACAAAAACCCAAACAAACAAAAAACCCGAACATAAAATTGTAACTTTTTTGTACAGCACTATCACTAGATATATAGCATGGATACGGAAGTGTAAACTAACTAGAACAAAAGAATCATCCTTTTAATGAACGTAATTTATCATGACAATGTCAATTTGATTCATGTAATGGGGACACATTTCAGAAAAAATGAAATTACAGGTTGTTAGGGTAAGTTAAAATTATGTAGCAGATTTGAATGATCTTCTTCACTTTTCTAAGAATTTATCAAATATTTTTCTCACACCATTCTTCTTGCCTCCGACCAGTTTTAACTTGGAAAGTGACAACTGTGAGTTGAAAAGCTTTGCTTGACTATATAACACCTGCATTGATAAGAAAAGCAATGAAAAAAAAACCTCATGAAATCTACTATGAAAAAAAATCCCTTCTTAACTATACACACAAGTCTCTTTTTTACCACAGATTTTTAGTAACGTATAGTTGGGTAAGTTTTGTGCCTTGGAAATACAAACAAAAAATGACAAGCAAGGCAAGGCACAAGAATTTAGAGGACGAAAATGAAGATTTTGTAGGAAGAGGAGGCAGCTTAGGGAAAGTACAATATAAAAGAATAAAATGAAAAGCAAAATGGAATGATGCAATAACATGGGGAAAGGCAGTTTGGACAGAATGTGTATGTAGGGGAGAGTGAGACACTGAGGTAGAGACAAAGAGTTTGAATGTGATCTAGTAAGAGATAAGAAGATCTAAAGGATGCACAAAGTTTACAAAAACAAAGAAACCACCAGCCTGCCAAAATGCACAGTTTCATATGTTTCTACTCACAGAGTTTTAAAAAATTAACTGGGTGCTAGGAATGAGATTTTCCTCATTACGGAGGATGGCGGAGAGCGTTAATATAAACAGAAAGGAAGCATGGAGCAACTTGGAGCACAGAAGATGCCCCAGAAGGCAGGGATGGATGGAGAAGACGTCTATTCATATGAACCTCTAAAAATGTTTTGGGGGCAGAGACCCTGCCTACTAGTTTGTCTTTGGAAAACACAGGAAGGCATAAAGCAAGACTTCTAGAAATCTGGTCCTCTCAAGTAACACTGTGAAAGAAATGTGTTGGTTAAAACCAATTCAGATCACATCACATTAGTGCACTAAATATTTGAGTGCTATCCTGCACTCGGAGTGCTGTTGCAGAGAGTGGCTGCTTTGCATGTTATACAACCCTTCTGCCCATCCCTCAGAGTTTCAACATGAGGACACAGAGTTTTGTAATCTTCCCATGGGGTTATTTTGTCCCATTATCCACAGCTGTTTTGAAGCAAAATTCAGTCAGGCAAATCATAGATCAACATATCTAAACATAGGGGGTTATATTTTGATGTTTGAGTAATTCTAGTTTTTCTAATAACTGTGTATTTCTTCCTACTTCCATAAATTATTAATGAATTTATGATTTATCCTCCTAATACATGAGAGGGGCAGCATTATAATTCCAATTTATAGCTATGGAATGTAGGCAAGAAGTATTTTTTACTTTGTCAGACCACACATGAAATCAGTGTATTCACAAGGGATTTAAAAGATACCTTGAGCAGAAATATTGGGTCCTCTGATAATTAGTTAACCATAACAGCATACAAAAATGTGATATATCCTAAGGTCTTTGTTAACATTGCAAATAAATGGACCTAGACATTGTCCCAACCAGTATTAAAAGAAGGATTCTTTTGTGGATCCCCAATTCCAAATTCTAATAAAGCTTTTAAGGTAACTTCATGCACTGTTAAGAAATCTTTTCCATGCATTTTAGGAGAAAAACCAACCAGTCTTGAATGGTGTCCGAACTAGGTTTGAAACTTTTATTTTCATCCAGTTAGTAATTCATCAGTCAAAACCATGTCCCCAGTCTGACAGACTTCCCAGTAACATTTACAGAGGAAGCCAAGGTTAATTTTTTTCAAATGTGGACAGTTTAAATGAACTCTTACCCCAGTTAAGTCTTTTCTTCTTAAAATGACCATGACAGTTTTTGAGGAAACAAACTTGAAAAGGCTGAACACTTCACTTGCCAGTGGTAAAACAATGATTCATAAAACATAAACCAATACACAACATTATACAGCATGACAAAGACTACTTTAAGTCTACTTTGCTCTTAGAGTGATAATTCTAAATGGGTTATAAATACATTGTACTATTTTTTTAAAAAACCACCATATATATACTTTCTTTAAGCCACCGTACATTCAGAAATTTCAAAGCAGTATGGAGCACTAGGCATCTAGCCATACATAGATTTATTATATTCTTATGCCTACTGCTTTTAATTACTTATTATTTTAACATGTTCTCTTTGAAAGCAGAGAGGCATATGTCAATAACAACTATGAACGATTAATTCTGTTATAGGATCTTAGTTTACTAAGCCAGTAACCTGAACTTGTCTAAATCGAGTCCTAAGTATATTATAAATGTTAATAGATGGCCAGGTCACCGCCTACATTACTTTAATAAACACAGTGATGTTTTTCATTATTAAAATGTGGTTCCACGAAGTACAGATTAAAAAAGATGAAAGGACAATAAAAAAAACCCAGAGATCGATGAGGTTCATCTTTGCATTGCATTACATAGAAATAATCTCAGTGGAATGTAATCCAGGACTGCTTCTGAAACTGTTTGAATAGATGAAATGTTTGAATACAACAGACCTCCATCCAGGTGTGCATTGTACTGAGAGAACTCAAGGGAGGAAGGAGTCAGGTGAAGGATATCTACAGGCAAGGTGTGTGAAGCCAAAATGCAGCAAAGGTAGATGGCAGAGCCCTGCCAAAAGGTCTGATGGCACCAGGGCTGCTCCGTAGGTCTTTATATATTAGCTCCAGCACCCAGAAAACAGTAAGTGCCCCAATCAACTAGAGACATGGAGTACTGAGTGCCTGGTAAGTGAAATATGGCCTCAATAGTACAAAGATATGCAAAATTCATTATCATCTGGGAAAATTATTTCGGTGCCTTTGGATCGCGCAACAACTCATAAGAAGTTAATCAGATTCCTATTTGTCACTAATATTCTTCAATGGCAACATTATTTAAAAACTCTCTTAGCATGCTCTTTAATATTCCAGTTTGGAATGTTAATTTCAAGGATAGTCTTTCAAGCAAACCTTTTCTTAAAAACTAAGGCAAACCACTTTGTGGCTGAGATATGACGTATTTCCATCCGTGATCAAAACTCATGGTTACACAGCCGTCATTTATTTTTAAGACTGTTCAGTTAAGCCATCCTTGACTTGGAATGAGAAGGAAAAAAAAAAACCCTGACTTTACTGGTAAGAAAAATTGCACATTTTTACCAAAATGACATTTAATTGGTCATGTTCTTATTGCGCATAAATGCATCAACATTATACCACACATGCAAAATACCACACAGACACATACGGGGTATACAGTGGAATGAGGAACTCAACATACTGCTGTACACTAACATTCTGTAACCAGGATTAGTGCAGTGAGACTTTACATTGTTCAGCTGCTACAGTAAGCAAGCTGATAATGCTGTTCCTCCATTACCTCATGAGAATGTAAGTACCAAAACACAGCAGTCTCTGCTGTAATGCGGAATACAGAGGGAGACTGAGAGACAGTTGGAGGGAGAGTGTGAAAAATGGCAGAGGGCACTTAGTAATGAATAAAGAAAAAAAACAACACAGCTAATTTCCCAAGGGGTGGGTATATTTAACTGTCACATCTGGAGCCCATGTTTAAGTATCATTAAGGGAGTTGGTTTTCAAAGAAAGGTTATAAACTGAAGTGTTCTGAAATCACTATGCAACACTGTTTACATAGTAGAGTGGCTGCAGGTTTTACAGCTGTGTGTTGGATACCGAGAGCCACAGGAACCAGTAACCCCACAGGGATGCTCTCACACTGATGTTCTCCCAGACAAAAAAACCCACGATGCTCACAAAAGCAAAGCAGCTTAACACCAGCCTAGGAGTTTGAAAGTCTCAGACACAGTTCTAGAGCTATTAGTACAACAATAGCCTCTCCTGGGCCAAAAAAAGCCATGTCAAAGTAGTACTTTATAGATTCTCATCATGATAACTACACTCCAGGCAAGGGAGTGGCTGAAAGAGCCTCAAAGGACAAAAGTAGAGATTTTAGTGATGTGGCATTTGAAATACACTTCACATACAAAAGACTCTTTGTTTTCAGAGGTCTAGCAAAACATAGGCCTCAGTTTGCTCAAGAAAATTTTTGTTCCAAAAAAACATCTAAAGGCATTCAAGGTTACTGGGAACTCTGAATTGGTAAAAGACCTCGAGATTCAACCTCTATTCATCTGTGCATATACATGCACTTCACACTGAATTCAAAAGCCTCCCAAACAAACAAACAAACAAACAAACAAACTTCAGTAGTTTTTTTGGAAGGGTCAAAAGGTCTTTGATTACAAACAACGCTGGTGAAGTGCTTTGGACTGCTCCTGTAAACATCTTGAGCATTATGGCAAAGGTGAAAAGACAGAGAGCGGCAGACAAGGTACAAACAAAGACACTATATTTCCTTTACAAATGCATATGTGAATGCTGCATGTGCTAGTTTGCTTTGAGCTATGTTAGGTCATGCTGCGTGACACACATTTGATTTGGTATAGGATTTAGAAGGACACACCTATCAAAATATGTTTATAAACTGCTTGCAGAATTAAGTCAACTGAATTTTGCCTACATTTGAAGTAGATGTGGGACGTTTATTTGTAGACCCAAAGGCTAACCTCAGTCAATGAATGCTGCTAGATTCATTTTTTTGTAGGAAAAACAACTGGTGTTCGTTCTATTGCCACCGTATTTATCACTGTTTTTTCTGAATGTTGAACTTGGTATTAAGGTATTAGCATAATACAGTGCAACATCTTTGCTTAATGATTCCTTTCAAATTATTACATGTCAAAGAAAATATAAGACAAATTAAAAACCAAAATGAATTGATCTGTTTACATCTGTATGCAAGAACAGCGGAATGAATGACATTGCATTATAAAACAACATTTACGCTTGAGTAAATGATGTGTTACAGTCTATTGGAAGAGTAACTTTATCTTGAAGAGCACTGTTTAAAACAGCAGCATAGTTTGTGTTTATAAAAATTCATATTTTCATTTTCATCTGTTAGTGCATGGATCTGTACCAGCCAGTTTCTACCTGATAGTGTTCCCAAAAAGAATGCCTGTGGGCTTTCATCTGTTTATAGACTTCTTTCTTTTGTGTCAATGTCTTCAGAAAGGGGACAAACAGAAAAAAAGTGTACGGATTACGGATTAGAAGGGACTTTTCCTATATAAGGGTAGTTTAACATACACTCTCATCTTCCTTTGGTGTGGTAACCTAGTCTGGATTGTCTACCCAGCACCCTAGGACCCACAAACTCCTTTCCTGGTGGTATTTCTAGAACAATGCACCACACACAGCCACGTCTGAGCTTAAGTTTTCAGTCTGCAAGGAGAAAACATGCTCCATAGGTGATGTCTGATGGGCGAGGATAATCTGTCCAATTTTAATTTAGTTGACATATTAGGTGGGATTTTAATTCTGTGTTTATCTGCAGACAAAAGACTACATTCTTAAAAACATGCCTGAACTGTTCAAGTGAAACAGAGATCGAAATGCTAATTGAGTCTTCTCCCAGAAAGGTTTTGCTTAGATCTGTGAGAATAAAAAAGGCCAGTTAATGGAAATATATGCAGTAAATTTTGTTTATTCAGTTCAAATCATATAGACAGGTTAATTAAAAATTCACAAAGGATTTGTTTTCTCTGTATCAAGCCTGGGGGTTCTCGGTCTTGTATTTAAGCAGGTGCACATAAGAGCAATGAATATGATATGATATGTATCCTGAAAGAGGAATTTAAAAAGAAAATCAATATCCCAGGCAAGAGAATAAATGGAATTTATCATTTGTGCATGCAAATGAGAGGGCAGTTGGGATAAGAGCTAATGGAAATTTCATATTCCTTTTGTAGTCCAGTCCATTGCAAGATTTCAAATTTCAGCAACTATAATGAACTGTTAAAGATACGTATCATTATGTGCTGGGTTTGGCTCTACAACAAGAAGCACGTGAGAGGCAGTGCATCCCTCCCACGGTGCATGGAGGCCACCTGCTTAGGGAGCAGAAGGCAAGGGCCAAGCAGAACTAGATGCTATCCCTCTCTAGCCCAAAGAGCAAGTAATGCGCTCCCAAGGAAAAGGCAAGTGTGGGTAAATTCCCTTTGGAATACATCTGATATAACAGAACAGCCCCAGCTGGAAGTGACCTTGAAGGATCATCTGGTCTAACCTTACCCATCCTATGGACTGGAGTGAATGTAACAAAGGAATGTGCACTACAGGTCTAACACTGAGACCAGGTCCAACAGAACCTGGTCTTTTCATGTCCTGAAAACATCTTTTCAACGCAAAGAAAGATCTTTCTTATTTGAACTTCTATAACTAAATTCCTTTTCTTATGTCCAGATCCAACATATTTAGGCTCCCAAGAAAATGAAAGCATCAGGGCTGGCACAGTAACTCAGCATGCAGGTACTTTGTTTGCCCAAGGCCCTGGAGTTTTACCTGATTCCCATGGAAGTCAAGAAGAAAAATTCCATAGATTTTATGGGTAAAAACACTGACTGGTCATTGACTGGTATTTTCTATTTTCCCACTGTTCCATAAAATGCTGTTTAATACTCCTATTGTTTAATCTAAGATGGGAAATACTTCTAGCTGGCAAACTTGAAGGAAACAGCTCTGTCCTCCAGAAAAGGAGAGAAAGATCAGCTTTAACCGCCAGAAGACTGTTTTCCTTCAGAACAATTTGACACAAGGGCCACTGAAAAGACAAATACAGAGAGCAGCACACAGATCAACTACAAACCACCAAAGAGATGCCTACAGTAGCAGACACCCCAAGCAAGGGGCACAACATTACTATCTAATTGATTCTGTTACAGAAACAGTCTTTCTGCATCCACACTCCAGAATTCTGTATTCCTGACAAAGCAACTTTAAAGAAAAGGAAAGGATGGCCTTAAATGCATGTACAAAGGAGGTAAACTTTGAAGAATGAAGTTTTTTGAGATGGAATAACAGAGAGAGGTTATGAAAGTAGTATGTGCACGTAGAAAACATATACTGTAAACATATACTGACCTAACACAGAAACAAATGAAAATGAACAGGTAACAGACCACTCAACACAAGTAATTTAGAAAAGTATTCATACAATATGCAGAAGCACAGCTTAAAAGATATCTAAAAACATTAAACGATAAGTTTTTATATGAAGCATGCTGAGCATGAAAATGGGATTTACTAAATATTGACGTAAAAAGTTTTTCAAGCATATCCTCTTTTCCGTTTCTTATGAGTACAAACTTTTACTGTATATTGCCCACTTTTTCTCTGGACACCATTACAATAGCAAAAAGCAAACAAGGACAACTAATATTCCAGCAAGCACAGACAAATCTGCTACTACAGGCTGAGCTGGAAGCTCTCTTTGGCAAGAGAGGAATTGCAACCATTAATTCTTTCAGAATATAAACTGTTATGAAAATAAAAAGCACATTGAGAGCAAAATGGTGCACCAGGTTACCTCATGTCATATTTCTCAATAAAAGCAACGTTTTTTCTAGAGGAGCTCATTCTGAGTTAGTGGTAGCTGGGGAAGTATGGCAACTCAGAAAATCACTTTGTTCTGAGTACCTCAAGAGGAACTGAAATGCATATCTTCACATATACAGGCTAGACAAATTTGTCCACTGTTTCCCAGCCCTTATGGATACAAAGACAACCTTTTCCAAGCAAGTGCACATAAAGCAAATGCAATATTGCCCTGTTAAAGCTGCGTGGAGGTGTTTGACACAAATCAAAGCCCCAACCCAAAAAATAACTGAGGAAAGAACACAACCTCCACCTCTCAGCTGCTGCTTACAGCTTTTAACGTGGAAAAAACCCTAAAATTGACAACACTCCTGTCAAAGCACAGATGCTATTAAGAACTATGCAGGGCTTCTGCAAAGCTTTCAAAGTCATGTCATTTTCATGCTGCTGTAAACTGGGGAATCTGGGAACTGAAGCATGGGTTAGCACCAACTTCACTTTTTTAAGGAAGAAAACACAGTAGAATTGGAGCCACCGGAGTCTACAGTGGCTGAGATCCCTCCTTTCGAAATCCAGAAAATTAAGTAAGACTGAACATTAAACAGCAGAGGGGTTGTGATCTTTACCCAGATCAGAAGGACTAAGGAAAATGTAGAAATGTGAAGGCAGAGAAACAACCTGAGAAGGACACTTCACCTTCCATTTCAGGCACGGGTATGCAAATCTGAGAATATGCACAGACAGATGAGAGTGCAAAGCAGCAAAAGAGCAGCCAAAAGAGGTGTAATCTTTTAGAGATTAACACTTAAAAGTTTGTGTCACATCTAGGCTTAGATGGAGCTCATAAACAAAAGCAGGTGAAAGTTTTAAGCGCAAATAAGGAAAATTACATTCCCTCTGAGGGACTGTCAGAAGGTCAAAATTCTGGCCCTTGGTTTCTTTCTCAACTTTAAATGCACTTCTATCTTAGTAGCCTCCAGAACCAGTTTTCCAGCAACCTTTCAAACACATCTGTGCTATGCTAAGCACTTAACCCAGAATTATGAAGTTCCAGATCCCTTTCTCAGCTGCTACTACAGACACAAAGTCCATAAGCATTTTATTTACAGCCCTACAGTTTTCAAATGTTTGAGGTTAGACCTTAGGACTTTGGTCACGGCCATATTGCCTCTCTCATGTTGCTAAACCATATTCCAAGTTCAATCTCTGCACTTGTCCATAACCTCACTGCTAATAGGCAAAGCAGCTTTCCATTTAGCTGATAACAACATCCCACAAGATCCACAAAGAAAATGTTCTCTCTCCCAGACCTAAAAAGCCTAAAGTCTTTTGGAATTTATTTGAACTTGCTTAATAAACTGTGCACTGTTAAAATGTGGTCATTTTAGCACAGCGCCAGGACAGAAAATGAGATAGTGACAGTCATCCGATTCAATTACTTCTGTTAAATGCATAAGCAATCCTTGGAGCAGGACTGGAACTGTACTCCACTTCCCAGGAGAAGGCTGACCACTAGGTTACAGAGTCATTATCACTCCTACATCCTCTCATCTCCTTTTTGTCACAGGGTGTAAGTCCTTATGTGGACATAGGGCCTAATTAATTTTGCCAATCTGACATAATGTAAGTGTCCAAATACATTTATGCAGTTCCAACTATGAGGGGGGGGAAGAAAAGGAGGATACTTGAAGCTAGCAAAACTACCCTCCCCCTCAAGTTCTTGAACTGTATCCATCACAGCACTGCCTCCACACTTGAGGGCACAGGAAAATCTTGATTAAATGGACAGGGCTTGGAAGTAATCCAAAACATCAAACCTCAAGCTTAGTTAAAAAGTACCTACTATTGTGTAGGACCTATTTTCAGTGCTATGACGATCTTAAACTAAAATAAAGACAGAATTGTAGGCTGCGTGTTAAAAAGAAAAGACCTTATTTTTTGAGTACAAATTGTATGTGACTTTAATAGTATGAATTCTGTCAAGTTGTCCATAGAATAAATTTGCACACAGTTCAACATAACATGTGCACATTAAATAGGATTTGGCATTAAAAGACCCAACATTGAATGGAAATCGAAAATAAATGCCCACATTCTCCCCAGAAGACTATTCACCCCAAGGCCTTAGGCATTAATTTAAGTGAATGAGGAAGCCACTAGGGCAGCTGTCGGTAGCTTATTTGATTTGTGAATAAACAATGGCTTCATTTTAAATGCTATTTACTCCTAGTACATACTAATGTAAAAACTGAAAACACAAAAAAGAACAGACTACTCAAAACCACACATTTTTAAGAAAGCTTTTATACCGCAAAGTTTTTCGTTTCAACATGGTAGGAAAATAAAATAAGAACCTCTGCTGAATTACTAATTTTAACTGTTGCTAATGTTAAGAAGCCCGGAGATTGTATCTTATACTTAATTGATATTGTGCATTTGGCTGTATATTAATGAGAACTTAGGGTATCACAGGTCGTTCCAATAAAATCTTTGGGCTTGTCAGCTTGAATTATGTATCTTTACATCTGTAGAAAACAGTGACAACATGGTAATCACAGCAGTTGATACATGTTGTTATCACTTGTTAGTACAATCAGGTACATCATGTCCGAAGTCCAGATGCCAATCCAGCCTGGCATTAATAATACATCAAATAGATTATTAATTAAGAACAGTTTCTATGCAAAAAGAAGTGTTTATCTGCACAATGAGTTTTCAGATTGGAGCACAGTAATTTCTTCCTGATATTATAAAGACTTAATTACGACACAAACCCACCATCTCTTTGGTACTTCAAGATGAAAATGAAGACCTTTACCCTATACATCCATATACAAACTGCTGAACTTTATGTGTAGGTGTGCCTGTGGGTTTTCAGATAATTACATATATAAGCTTATGCAACCATTTAGGTTTTGTCTGAAACACCTTCATATTATCAGGATTCATATTTACATGTAGGTTTTATCTTGGGCAGAGTTCAGAAAGGAACTGCCTAGAAAGATGCAGTTCTATAGCCTCATCTAGCAGAAGATACAACACTTCCTGGTTTCCATGTGACCTGTAATTTAAAAGACAAAGAAATCCAGCTGCCCCTTCCTACACTCAATTTCTATTTCACATATAGACATCTTGCCCTATGATCAGACTCTTGCTTGACATGTAATAGAGTTAAGGGAGTCTAGAAGAAGATGAAGAATTTACATAAAAGGAACAGTTCCAAACAATAAGCAATTTCTATCTGTTCATGAAAGCAAAATCTGACTATAAACTGAGCTCACAAGTTAAATATGCCTTTGTGCAACTGGCACTTAGAAAAGCCGATAACCCGGGATGAAACTGTCCTTGAAAGCATTGCATCAACAACCTACAGATAAAATTGTTCTTGAGCAATTTCTCCAACATACATTAAACACTAAAAGGCTGTTTTTTAAGACATACCATACAAGTTCAGCATTCTTGGTTTTCCTGGTAAACATGAATAATCAGGAGCAAAGAAAAAAAAGAAAAAAAAGTCTCACTGAGCAGCTCCCATGCTAATCTCTGCTTCTAAGATGCAAACCTAGAAAAACTATACTGAGGTGCAAAAGGTGCTCTGAATTTATAGTCTTATAATGGTGGACTCTGCCCTATGTATTCAAATACATTGCCTCCAAAGTCCTTAGCCCCCAGATATATTACATAGGGACAAATATTTCTCCTTATTCATTTAAATTAACCCAGGCTATCCTGCACAAAATACCAGGATTTAGAGAAAGAAAACAAACCTGAAGACAAATTTCAGGTACTCCTGTCCACATGCAATGAACCAGCTCAGCAGCTCAGGACACCACCATGCACAAGTCAACTGTGCAGCACATGTGGAGGGAGGGAATCCAGCACTTCCCAGTGTTCGCTGTGCGTGGCTATACGAGATCTTATGTGCACACCAGTCCCAGCTGGGCTTCCAGATGTCTGAGATTTATGAACATATGGCAGCCTACACGGTAGCATCTAAACTTCTAGGACTCCCACAAAACCCAGACTAATCTGTTAAACTCTTGAAATCTATATGAACAATAACTCTGTGTGCAAAAGGGAATATGGCCAGGAGCATGCAGATGACTGGTGGCCGACATGGATTAATGGCCCAAACAATCTGCAGTCTCATATTCAGTGAGGAGCCATGAACCCCACCATTTTTTTCTTTCTAAGTTATGAAGCAGAGCTCACCAGGTTGCAAAAGGTTATGTTTGATATATTAATAGTGTATTGGCTGTAAGCACGTTTTCTTCCTGAGGTATTGTTCAGGTGGTGCACATTGCCTCCTACACGGGCTGATATTTAGCACGGGAGGTGCAAAGGAGCCCCAGGTGAGCGGGTCAGAGCTGGTGTATTATGGACAATAAATTCTTCCACCTTCAGTAAAGGATAAGAAAAGAAGGTGCAATGAGTTGCTTGAAAGATTTCTCTCTCGCCTGTGGCCTCAGATCCAAGTCTGTGTTATACAACGTTTCAGCACGTTACCTCTGCTGAGCCACAGCCACTGTCTGGGGGCACGCTCTGGGGAGCAGCATCAGGGCAAATTACATCTGTCGTTAACTTTTGAACCACAGCTTTCTGTGCCAGGCTTCAGAGAAACATGGATCACAGCACAGCTGGGGGAGGAGTTTCTGGCAGCTAATGTGACTTACCAGAACAATGCCTCTAAAGCATCTGTGTTTTCATTTCCTATTTTGGTTCAAGTGTTTAAGCAAAAGAATTCTGCTTCTGGGTTCTTGGATTCCAAAAATTAAGCACTGAGTCTGTATTTCAGTACCTAAACAGAGCTGGCCTGTTTCTCAATACCATCAAAGCTGTACACTTTCAACCAGTGCTTTTCAAGTTCAACTGTTCTTTCCCACTCTTCAAAAATTATTCATCATTTTCCTTGCATAAAGAATGCTCAGATTAATAAGACAAGGAAGAAATGCTGTTGTAAAAAAGAAAAGAGAGAGACAAATATACAGACACCACACTCACTCAGGCCCTAACAACAGACCTTTTCATTAATTATCTTCCTAATGATGCATTCTCCAACAATACTGCAAAATTTCCTTCAAAAATTGAACTACTGACTGAGGAAAGAGAGTATTTTATCTTGTTCCCTCAAGAACTCTGAAGCCATCTTCCTCATATTTATATTCTAATCTTTCTATGCTCACTTGTAAAAGCTGGTAATTAGGAAAGCCTCTTTGATGGTCAGAAGCTACACACTATTTCTGTGTGCATGGTAACAGCATGAATCACTGGCTGCGCTAATCCTGTAAGAGTGTTAAAGGTCCCAAGTGACAGTTACTGTGAATGCTAAACCTGCCCTATATTATGCTATTTCCCACTAATCCTAAGAAAATTAATGTTAATTTATAATGAAAAAAGGTTAATTATACATTTACTTCTGATTTAGGCACATTAGACCAGACTCATAAATAATACTGGGGGCTCTGGGGTTGATTTTTTTTTGTTTGTTTCTTTGTTTTGTGATATTTTTTATTTTTTTTATGCAAGTTTTTCTCTTTTAGCCTGCAATCAGGGACTATATTCCAAAATCATACTGGGGTGGGAGGTAGTGTTGCAGAAGTAGGACGATGACAAGATCCAATGGTAACTCTAATGATCCCTCTGATTCAGTTTGAAAAATCTTTAAAGCAAAAATTGCAACAGTATCTGATTCTTCACTTCTACTAATTGTTTTCAAGTATAGGTTGCATGCCAATTCTGGTTCAGAAAACAGATTCGAGTTATTTAATTACCTTTTCATTGGTTACTAAAGTAATAACTTGTAAAGCTTGCTCCTTTATGAAAGACTTTATTGTAATTAAACCACAGCATTTAACTGAAAATATAAAACCCCCCAAAAACAACCCCACACGTTTTGAATGATTTATTAATATTAGCCAACCTCAATCCCTAAGTACAATCCTGCAATTTTACCTAAGGTCTTGTAATAGCTGCACTACAAACTATACAAACCAATTCTGAGAGACTGTTCCCTGTTCATGCACCAGAAGCGGGAGCCCCTTGTAACAGGCTGTTTGTGAGGTTGTTCAAAGCCTCACTGACAAAGGAAGAGATAAAGTAATAGAAATATCTTCTGCTGAATGACACCATATATCAATTCCAGTACTGATGTAGTATTGTATCTCTTGGCCAGTTACTCTCCAGAACTACATGTACAATTTCTATGCTGTGGAACATAAGAAGAGTAACTTTTCCAAGTAAAGATATATCTTCTATGAGGTACCACAGTTTCCATGACAAGGTGCCAAAAAGGGGCAACTTTTTTTGCCAAGCGTTAACCTAAATTCACATTTCATGCAAAAATGTATTTTTTAAACAAATAGTTGTAATAGCTGCCACTGCCTAAAAGGACATGCCTTTTTTCACATTATGCTTAAAAGTCACTTGTATCCCGAGAGCATGTCCTAAAAGATTCCCGTCCTCCAAATGTGTGACAAGGTTAATTTATGATCAAATTCACACCCAGTTTTGGCAGGTGCATCTCCACTAACTACATAATCTTGCATTTTTGTCTGATTTGCCACTCCTCTTAGCTGTTGCAATGAGAAGTGTTTAAAACAATTGTTTTGAGGGCTATTTACAATACTGTTTAGAAAGGCTACCTCAGAGTGAAAACAACAGTCCTCTCTCTTCAAAAGTGCATGAAACAAGAAAACAAATATTTGGGATGTGGGGGTTTTGTTCTTTTGGTTTTGTTTGGGTTTGGGTTTTTACGATCAACAAGCAATTGGTTTAATTATTAGGTTATGTACCTTAATCAACATCCACGTCTTCTGAACATGTTCCACGTAGACAGGTGGGCGTCAGTCTCCTCTCCAAGGGAACAAGTGATAAGACCAGAGAAACTCATCTCAAGTTGCAGCAGGGGAGGTTGGGATTGGGTAACAGGAAAAAAATTCTTCACAGAAAGGGTTGTCAAGCATTGGAACAGGCACCCAGGGCAGTGGTAGAGTCACCATCCCTGGAAGGATTTAAAAGCCGTGTGGATGTGGCTCTTGGGGACATGGTTTAGTGATGGGCTTGACAGTGCTGGATTAGTGGTTGGACTCAATGAGCTTAGAGAACTTCTTCAACCTAAATGATCCTGTGATCTGCATGTTCCTTAAATTTGGCACCATTTGTGAAATACTGCACAGTATCTGCCAGGAGACAGTACCAGTGGGTCACCTGTAGCTTCCAGATATAAACCAACCAAGAAAAGCAATAATTTACATCACTAACATTTCTGTTACAGAAGTTAAAACTCAACGGATCATAAAGGGAAGAAGTCAAACAGACATAAACTATATAATTTACATGTATCTCAGTGTTTTCTCTGGTAAATCCTAACTTCTACTACACCACTATTTATAGTTAAATGCATACTTTTATAACATGATGTGGATTGGGTCCAACTAGGACTACTAAAACAGCATTTACATTTTTGCCTACTTTCATATTAGATGTGCCATCACAATGTGTGATGAAAAACCATTTCAAATTCAGCTGCTTTTCAGAAAATTTATAACACCCAATTATTAACAGACACCGTCTATCCTATTTCCTGTATCTTCCAATAGCTTTTTGAAACCATTTCTCTGCTTAATATCCTATAAATTTTTGTTAGAAGCATTCTTCAGTGTCTATGATAGGAAAACTGCGCTGAAAATCAATAGTCTCCATACTTCTTTGCCTGCAATATGTTATATATCATAATCCTGTTTTATAAAAGCTGAAAATGAGCTAAAACAGATTCAATTTTAAGATTCAGAATTCAAACTAAGAGGTTTTAATTTAAGAAAATATCTGTCACTGTGAATACGCAAACAAATGGATTAGATTCTCTGGTTTTATTCCTTAGGCTATAAGTGTTAATCTCTCAGCAGAACCAACATAACATACCACTGGAGATTATCAAAAGTGACGACTCGCTGCCGTGAATTATTCATTTGAAAAGTTATGCACCAGTGATAATATAAATTGTATTTGAAAAATATTCATATAACATTTTAATAAGCTTCAAAAAATTGTTTCTTCCCCAATGTTTAAACTAAAAATAATATTTAGTATCTCAGAAGGAATTATGGATTTGTTGGATGTGTTCAGAAGTCCTGCCATAAGGTTACTGAGACTTAGGGGCAACTGATCATGTAACTGCTCCTCAAGATGTACTTGCTCCATAAATTAAAGATAATACATGTACATTTCTCTCAAAGGTCACTAATCAAATTATTTTCATGTATGTGAAGAGCTGATGACTGTTTACAATTTATGATAAAACCCTGGCGTTCTTGCCTGTGTTGCTGGAAGAAAAGGATCTCAGGGAGAAATTTAACACCCACGGCAGGCAAGCATATGCACTTGTGTTCTCATTGCAAGGTAAGGCAAGTTCAGGTTCCATTAGCAGCACCTGAACTCAGGTCAATGTTGCAGTGACTCTGCCCTGCTCCCTCCATCATAAGCTATGGTTCTTCAGATTTTGAAAGCACAGCGAGAGGTTTTAAAACAGAGCGATTTGGGGTATGTTACACATGGTAAAAAGTGCCTAATAGACACTGACAAAGAAGCCTGATTTTCTCAGTAGCCACCTACAGAAAAGAAGGTCCTGTTAAAATGTATACAAAAGACATTCTAAAATGGAAATCAATAAAGTTTTTATTCAGGTATTTGATTTGTGGATCAGCTATTTAACACTTGATATTCACTCCTCTTTCCTACCTTAGTTGCCCACTGCAGGATTTGATAAGTCAACATTTTCTTTTTCTTCCTCTTGCTTTCACTGATCTCCAGTGCAAAATCTCAACCAGTCCCCCTCCTTCCTACTCCCATCTCAGCAGGTTCACCTGATCTCAGCTTCCAGCACCATTTCGACACTGATGAATCACCAATCTTCACTCACATCTTTCATTTCCCCTACGTTGCAAGCTATCTCACTTCTCTGCCTCCTTCTCAAACACACGATTTTGATGTCAAAATCAGACTCTTGAAAATTGAACTTCTTATCTTTTCTTCGAATTCTCACCTCCTTGCCACTGCTGTTGACAATACCACTATCTTTCTCAATTCTCTAGATTTGAAATTTCATGGCCCATTCAACTCTTTTCTCCATCACTTGATCACAGCTCAAACTGTCATCATACTTTTCTATGATACCTCCAATATCCACCCTGTCCTTTCCAATCCTTCCACTAAAATACTTGTCCAAGGCTTCACATTACTTGCATCAGTTACAGCAAATTCCTGTTTAAGGTCTTATTCCCCATGCTCCAATACATCTAAAATATAGCTGGCAGAATAATTACCCTCCTTACCCACACTGGCCGTGTCACAATCATCACCCATTAAAAGAAAATTTACATAAAGTTACCCGTTATTTTCAGTACTAAGCTCAAGATTCTGACTCTTCCAAGGTTTAGTTCATCTCCCCTCTTAGTTAATTTTTTTACATTTCTCTTTTCTGCTCCTGTTTCCTACAAATGCACTTACTCTTCCTTTCTGTTTTTTCTCAAAGCCTCATACATGCCACCACAATGCTGAATATACAAAATATCTTTGTTTCTTCCCTTCCAAAACACAACTCTCTGTTAGGCCTTCTCAGGTATCTCTTCTAAACCTATCCTCTTCCTTCAACCTAAAGTTAACCACTGGAACATAATCCTAGCCTTTATTTTGAAAAAGGAAGTAAGCACTGTAATTGAGCCACTTCTTATTCTGTTCAGAGCAGTTTTGCTGCTCCTGCCTGGAGTTTTTTCTTTTAAATAAGTATAACCAAATCACTGCATGAGAGTGACATCTTCGAAGATTTAAAAACAACACAAGAAAACACAAAAAATACCTCAAAACCTTCTCCGCCTAAACAGAAATAATCAGTTTAATTCACAGTGTATCTTACTGGAAAATAAGTGCTTACTAACAACTAAAAACCAATCTTTCTTTAGATAAATCATGAGATGGTAACAAGCAAAGCAAAATTTAAATCAATTATGCAAATAGAGGCTACTTTAAAGCCAGGATTTAAATCAGGATTGATTAATTAAATTAATCCACTCCATCCCAATACAATACCATAGCAGGTTACTTCACTTACATAGCAATGTGCACATTCAAAGCCCCTTCTATAAAGCTGCAGACACATTTTGTTCTGGAGGAAAGCTGAAGTGATTTTATTCTCATCAATCTGACTGATAAGCTGAGACAGATAGATCAGTCAATAGATCAGTGGCACATCTAAAGCCTTGAACTAAGGTCTGGTGATCAGACAGCTCTGCCTTCCCCAAATAACAAAGATGATGGTCATCAGTTGAGCCCCCTCGAAGACTGACTTTTGTCTGCACATTTCGATACTGCTACTGAGCCAACAATTAGAAATGTGAAACCTGAACAAAGACTACAGGAACAGACCAACTTCAAGATGATACAATCATAAATTTCAAATACATTATTTGAGCATGGATATACGATAGTTCCAGGAACAGCTATATAGTGATTTTGACAGTCACCCACAAGGACATGACCCGACCCCTACAGAAGAGACATTATCATGGATCATGTACCTTTCATATAAAATCACCCTTCAGTAGTAATTTGAAGTGAGCTCCCCAGAAGACTCAGAATCATTCCATGACCCACTACAGAAGCTCAACTATAGGGAAAGGTAACATCAGCAAAGGAGCAGTAAGAGTAATTAAGTGCAGCAGTTTCTTAAGCTTCACCAGCAGTTTCCCCAGGGTCACTAGAGAGATTTCTAGCTACATTTTTGATTGTTGTCACACCTCATTTTCGGAAAAGATTTCCTGGAAAGGAGATGATGTAATTGAGTATTATTATGATCTGTTTTACAAATTTAGCTGTGCTTTATAACAGACAATACTGAAGGCCAGTATTCAGTAGAGTAGTACAGCAAGCAAAACATTCTCAAAAACGAGACACTTTCCCAAAAATATTCAACTTCTGGATTTTTCAAGATGATGTAAAATATGTAAAAATAAATGTCAGTACACTGATAAGAAACACTTTTTACATCACAAATGAAAGTAGAGCAATAAAATAAAGAGTGTACTGTCCTTCAATTAAGTATTTTACTATTTCATAGGTACAACCCCAAATTTTAATATTACAAACATTTAATTTGAAGGTTTTTCTGGCTATGAAGACTCTACTGAGCACTAAAGGAAGAAGTAAAACAGATCTAAAATAAAATTGCAATGAAGTGATTATGACGGTTATGAATCAGCCTTCCATTATTGAACCACTTTAGCAGCATGTAATAGATCCTGATTAAGCTCTTTAAGCTGAATTACAATGTACTATTAGAAGGCTACTCAATTAGTATTTTTCAAGGACCAGAAGCTAATTTTGCCAGCATCACTAATTTTTACCAAGGTCTGATCAGACCTTACCACATTCTGCTCAGTGGGAGCAATGAGCCACCTTCAGCTTTACCAGATGTGCTAATAAAAACCTCAGGATAATGTCAAAGCTCAGAGGTCTGTCACTGTTAGGAAGCTTCGCTCCAGGTCACAGGTAGGAATTCTAGGACTCCCCATGGGAAAGTTACAGACATCACATGCTCGTAACAGAGGCAATTCCTGGACTGGATTTTGCCATTTCAGAAGCCCTGTATTGCTGTAAAGCTATTAGATACCACTGCAAACATTTAGAAGCTGAGACAAGAACAACTCAAATAAGTTTTCAAATCAGTTTATAGGGTGCTCCTGGCAATGGAAAGTGTGATCACAGCATACTGTTGCTCTTTACTGCACAACAGATTTTGAAACACTGCAATCATTCATGTTCCTGTTGTAAGACACAGTATTATCTCCTGTTATTCACCATATAAGCAGGACTATTCACATTTACTAAAAATGGCTAGGGCTGCAAAAAAATGCCACTGCAGCAGCTCCATCTTCATAAACCCTGGCTAGGAAATGACTGTATCTACCTTAGGGACAGCAAACAGCTGTCTCTGACCAATGGGTCATGTTAACATCTGTGGAGAAGGAAGATTTCTTCTATGAAACTCCTGGGAAGATATCCTACTATAAAGTTGTAGCTTAATTTTACCTAATCATTTTCATTCTAGTAAACATTATGAATTCTTAGTGTAGGTACTTCAGTCATAAAACTAAGCACATTTTCTGTGGAATCCTTGAAAAAGCTAGTTGTTGTATTAAGAATCATGCAGCCAAGACACTACAAGTTCAGCATTCGAAAAAGGGTTTGTTCCAAGTTCCCGGATGTACTTTTGCAGTCTGGAGTATTTTACATGCCAGTGAGACTACATGGCACCAAAATCCAAATTTCATTAAAATGTTTGCACACTGAATGCAATGTAGATACAGGCCATCTACACCAAGAGGTCTCTCAGTTTAATGTATAAAGCAGTGCACGGTTAGATGCCAGTTGACGTGAGACAGATCATAAAATCCCCTCAGCCTTGTAATAAAAGGGGTTCCTCAAGCAGGTTTGTCTACATAGATTACCCACAATCATCTCTGGAAACATAATGAGAAGAGTTTACTTTTCCAATCTGCTAAACTGTCATCCATTTCTGACAATGCTGTAGTTATCCCTTATGATTTCTACTAAGTAGAGCCTTCGGAGTCAGGTTCTTCAAGGGTATGGCTTAACTTTGCCACTACCTTTTTTGCATCTTGTCTCTGAAAAATTTCATTTAAGCTTCTAGTACTTATCAGTAATTGACAAAACATGTTTCAGCTTCTCCTTTGGTTTGCAGCATATTCTTTTCTACGCTTTTGTTTCACATGGAGCAATAAGTAGCAGGTGTATTTTCTTACAGCCCATAAATATTTATGGATTGTGAATAACAAAGAGCACTGGTTTTAAAAAAATCCTCTGTCGTATTTTACATATAACAGGAGGAAAAGGAAATTTCCCCTCCAGAGCCCATGTGTGGGAGTGAATGTCTTGGCACTGTGTGTCAAGGAACCACCTGAGACAAAAGGTTATGTCCATATTCTTACAGTCATCCAATTATTCACATATATATGTATTCATATAAATCCATGACATCACGCACCTTCAATACATTTCCTATTAATTCAGGCAGCTGGTCTCTGAATAAAGTTTTGAAATCCCACCAGACTGGAGACAGTAGGAATTTGGAACAGATGAGCATGTTGTCCAGGGAATTTCTCAAGTCCTAGACTATGATTTCATTCTTTTAGATTTCCATTAAAAAATAATTGGAAATATTTAGTTTACGCATTAAAAACAAATCTTAGTGTTGGTTTAGTGTCAGCTAAAATTTGTAGAGTCCCCAGATATTTACAGCTAAACAGTGGCTGGGATATACTTTAGGTGATCTGCACTTCTGTAGCACTGTCTGAGGCTGTCTCTCAAGGAGGGCTTTCTGAATTTGTCTGATCACCAGTGAACAAAGAGCCAAACCTTCCTTTGGAGAAATCATGCAATTTACCCTCTGAAGGTGTTACCATTAAGTAACATGAACAGCTGCACTAAAGACTTATCTGTGAGCTTCCAAGTAGCCTTTGAACTTACATTTTGGTGCAATATCAAAATGTGGGGTTCATATGGGTATAAATAAATTATTTCATAGACAAATGGCTACAGTGAGCAGACTGAAAAAACAGTGCCACCAAATCCTTTTTAAGGACTATCATTCACAAATCTGAATAGATGTAAATATCTTAAATCAGATCTGCATTGTCCTCTCCTCAGCATGGAGAGTTTTCCAGGCTTTATGGGTCTTCCAGATCTCCACTTACCTGACTTAGATCTAATTTCCAGTTGGGTTTTTATCTTGTCTTCTCTTCAGAGAAGCAGGTCTTTGCACCACCATTTTTAGCGGAAGAGCACAGCTTGGAGTCACCCACAAAATGTTCAGCACTATCTCTGTGAAGGAAAAGGGAAATTCTCCCACCTACTCCAACTGAAGACCACAGGTGGGTCACTAAAACCTTGTATATCACTGTCACAGAGTTGCTGGAATGTTTACAGTAGCTCTGATTTCAATCTGCCTATTTTAATAATAGTTTAGTTGAGATTCTTTTCTTTATATAAAAACTATTATAAGGAACAGGATAAGCTTCTAAGCATGAATTAAAATTGTTTCATGCAATGTGCCTGACCCCAAATCTGTATATATGGATGGGATGTACTGTCCTTCCTTTGACTCTCAGTTGAAATGCAACAACAGAGCCAGTGACAAAGGCTACACACAAAGTGCCGTTGCACATGAAACACACGCCTTGGAGAACAGAGGAACTGTGTCCTCATAAAAGGTGGTCTGCAAAAACATAGGTTTGCAAAGACACTCTTTTGATCTGCAAAAGAAAGGATATTGCAACACTGTCATCTAGAAAGACTGCCCATCTTGTTTACAGCCCAGGCTTACAGTGGTTTAATGATTTCTGGCAGTTTTGTTACTGACAGACGTAACTTCTCTGTGCCCATTCCATCTAATGGATGAACTGCTAAGAGCTCAGAGAAGCCTGCCTGCTAAAAAATCACCAGGAAATGGCTTCCTATTAACCTTCTAAGCAGGTTTAAGTACAAATATTCGAGTAAGAAAATCTTTGTTTCTAAAATACACATTCCCAAATTGTATGACATCTAATTATATTAAACATTGCAGAGTAGGCTGTTTTGCAGATGTGCTACCTCAAGATCAACCCTTCCTATATGCCTATAGGATAAAAATACATGCTTTTAATTGTAAGTATAAAGATTCTACACTTCACTTTGTGATATTTTAAAAATTCCATATAGACATCTTGAAGTGTCCAACTATATTTGTACTCCAGGACAGATGAAATGTGATATTTCCAAACATCAAAATAGCAAGAGGGAGAAAAAGTGTTATTCATATACAGACAGTGACAGTCTCTAATTATTGATGCATCACTAAGCAAGGTTTTGCTAACAGCTAAATGAGCTATTGCACTTACAAAATGAGGGCACGTGGCATATCTGATTAGTTTTACTTATGTCTGTGATATTATGTAATTCTAGAACGTTGATATCTCTTTATCTTTTGGAAAAATGTGCCACTTAAAGGAACAGTTCCATTAAATGCCATATTGTTTTCGATCCAATTTCCTTTTGTTTTCAACATGCAAATGGAAAAATGCTGAGTGGTCATTTTAAGTCCTATGTATCATCATAATTAATTGTGAGGTTGGTTCTGCTAGCACTTGTCAGATATAGAGCATAAAAGAAATTAAGTATTCCTGGCAAAAGAAGGTAGAGTATTCCAAGAAATTTGCTTTTTGCAAACTAATGAAACAATTTTTAACAATTTTTATTACAAGCATCTGTGAGCTCCCACCAGGCAGGAGCAATAGAATTGTTTCTGCTTATATTGCTCAGTTCCAAGCTAATGTCCCCTAAAGCTGTTAGGCTGAAAGCCAAGAGAAAATATATCCACAAAGAGACCTGACCCTTACCCCTGCAACTAATAATGTCTCCTGGAAGTTTTAAGTTAATAGTCTATGTGAGATTCTTATTAGTGAAACTTTGCCTTTTTTTCCCCAACCATATTTAGTGAATTATACTCTTCAGGCAGTAGAAATCATAGAATCATAGAATCATTTAGGTTGGAAAAAGCCTCTAAGATCATCAAGTCCAACTGTCAACCCCGTACTGCCAAGTCCACAACTAAACCATGTCCCCAAGCACCACATCTACGCGTCTTTTAAGTCCCTCCAGGGATGGTGTCTCCACCACTTCCTGGGAAGCCTGTTCCAACACCTGACAACCCAGTAGGAGAAGAAATTTTTCCTAATACCCAGTAGCACCTGCCCTGGTGCAACTTGAGGCTGTTTCCTCTTGTTCTGTCATTTGTTGTTCAGGAGAAGAGGCCGACCCCTACTTGGCTACAAGCTCCTGTCAGGTTTTTGCAGAGAGTGACAAGATCTCCCCCAAGTCTCCTCTTCTCCAGGATAAACATCCCCAACTCCTTCAGCTGCTCCTCAGCAGACTCATCACGTACAGGAACCAAACACTGACATAAAAAACACAGGCTGATGGGAAATTCTCTAAATACACAACGTTTGAAGTCTCTTAAATAAACAAAGTCTAAATCCACAATTCTCTTTTCTCCTTTCTATTTTTACTAAGCATGGTTTCACTTTTCCACTTATCAGATCTCAGAAGGTCATCTCTTGAGAATTTGTGTCTGTGAATGCTGTTCTTAATTTCTTTGTTCCCACACTTTAGGTACACAGAATCTTTCTGTGAGCTACAAGACAGCATAAACTCTCAGCCACTGGAATACCACAGTTGTTCGTGGGTTGTAGTTTCATTTTTTGGGGTTCTTTTTTACCTGTATTGCTTCAAAGATTCCAGCAACAGAGGCCAGTGCTTTGACCCTTATCAAATGCCCTTTTTCTTGAGACAATTTTATGTTTCTACTACTGCAACCACAAAAAAATACTGGAAAAAATTGCATCTGTAACCTTAGAAAGTGAACAGACTGATTGAAAATATTTGACTTCGCAGTGGGTAAATTATGTGTAGTTGAATCTCCGAATGCTGGAAACCAAAGAGGAAATAACACCAAAGAAACCACAGAGGTCAAGACTTCTAGAGAAGAAAACTTCAAATTAGGCCTCCTAGTCCATATTTAAGTAGTTAAGGAAATAGTAGTTGGCTCTTCTACAACACCACTGACCTATAATTAAAATGGTGCTAATTATAAGTTGCTGGTTGTTCAGTTGTTTACAGCTGAATTCAGAACAGAGTCTATATGATGACTCTGAAGCCAACACCCTATCTGTAAAAAAGCACTGTCTAACCAGCAACCATTTAATGCATGACTGACAATTCATCTCACAGAGAGAGGCTTAAAAATAAAAATACAAAAAAAAAAAAAGAGTAGAAGGAAGAGCTGAAAATATCCGCTGTCTGAGCCAATGTGATATGACAACAATTTCAAGGAGTGGATCAATTTCTAACATAAAGCTTTATTTGTAGGTAAGATTTTTTCCTCTGAATACTGTCTCCAAGATCTGCAAGAACATAAACTCCTTACCCCAAAGGGCAATAAAAAGACAAACCAGCACAGTCCTCTCTGAAGCCATTATTTGTACCATGGTGTAGTGCAGATTACCTTGCACAGGACAGAGCATGAGGGTATTTTTCAAGAGTTTGGGAATTATGGTTTTTCTGAGTTGTGGAATAATTCAAAACTGCATGTTCAGTATGCAAAAATTAAAATACCTGCAAGTCTATCATCATAGATTTCAGATGTATGTGATAACACCATGTTGTGCAAATACCTGCTCATCTCCACCTGTAAATTATTACAGTCTTTACTGATAAAGAAATGCAGATCAAATGGGGAGATTAATTTAATGAGATTTTATTAATTTAACTCCAAAATATATCTTCCAGCTAGTATACAGGGCAAATATATACTTCTAGAGATTAACTAGAGTGTACACTTGCTGTTAAAAAATACTTTGTTTGCTGGAATTTTAGGTGTGCAATGGGGCATAGACAATCTGTGAGGCTTTACAGCTGCCAGAGCTAACTATATCTTATTGATTAGTTGATCCTGAGTAAAATCTAGATTCAGGCTTAATTTAAGGGGTCTTAAATTGTTGTTCTATGTTGTTCTAATTGGTGTTCTATGTTTTTGTTGTTTGGTTGTTTTTTTTTTTTTAAAAATGCTCTTAACCCCCACTAAAGGATTAACGGATATATATAAAACAACAATTTTATAGAAGGCAGTAATACTACCACCTGAGCCCCTGCACTAAGGTGTATATGAGTTTTAAAGCAAACCAAACTACTAAAGAGAAAACAGCTTGGATATAATGAAGTACAATTTATTCTTGTAATGATCAGATGCCCACAGTAAACATTCTGAAAGGTACAAATGGCAATTAAGTACCTAAGTCACATGGGAGTTTTCAAATTTCTACTTCATTAACAAAACTGATACCATCCCAAGAAAAAAAAAGATGTTGCTATTTCACTTTTGCTACATCCCCATACGGACAGAAGTACAGAGGAAAAAGATCTGATAAAACAATATGAATGTTAAGGTTTAAAGTTTGTTCTCTTCCCATATAGTAAGAGAGCAAGTGCTTTGTGCAGAACAGTTTGGCATAAATGAAATAATTTCTAGATAGCTGCCAGTGATAAGGTTAAAATGCAACATTAAAAGGCTTCCATGATGATAGCCTACATCTGTTGAAAACTGCTTTACGTATCATTCAGTCAGCAGAAAGGAAAAAAAAAAAGCTTTGCAGTACTAGTTACGTTAGAGCTATGTTGACTCTGTATCTATAAATGAAATAAACTGTAAGCTTATAAAGCCCCCATACAGGTGGCAATCAACATAAAAGCCCAGCATTTTTCTCTGTTTCCTTTTATCACAAAGTTCTATGTATTTTCACCCTGTGCTGCTCCAATAAGTGTGTGTAATTATAAAGGAAGCACGACCTAAGATTTAGATTCAAGTATTCAAGTTTCAAAAATTAACTTGAATTTTTTTTTTTTTTTGACAACAGGCAATAAAGTTTTCAACAGTTACACTCCAAACAAGTAGAAGCCTTAAATCTCCCAACATCAAGTAAAACAACATTTTAACTATACTCCTTTACTCTGCAGGAAATGACAACTTAGGCAGTGCAAGTACTAAATTGTAGTATTTTTACTGCACAATACATGTCTGCCTTTGAAAGTCCACTAAATACATGAAAGTCTTCTACAATAGAAATAAGAATAAAGAACTAAGCCTCAAATTTTCAAAGAGGTCCATACAGACAGTCATTTGACTCTCATTTAAATTAATGGGATTCAATCAGCTACTTCCCAGAATATTGCTTCAAAAACACTAGGCTGTGTGGTCAGAAGGCTTTTTCAATATGGTTAACAAATTAATATTCATATTCTACAACAGCTTTTATCTTTATGTTATCTGTTACTGACAAAGAGAAATTAGAATTCTGATCTGTGTTTTGGTATTGCTGAGCGATTCAAGAAAATATCATTTGTAGTTTCCTTTTTTAAGAATTAGCCAGATCTCCAAGTGAAACTGGATTTAAAGTGATTCTACCCTGTTATCCACGGGTAAGACTTTATGTAATGCTACTTCAAATATGGCTCATTTTACAGCTTTTCTTATTTTTCTGGACCAATTCTAAGGCAAAAGCATGTGTTTTTGCAACAAATTCAATAATACTTGTTTACTTACATCCACAACACATGGAAAGCCTCTGCAGTTGTGTGTCACTGCCAGCGACCCAAAGTGTGTGTTGATGCTTTTCGTGGTTTATTGCTTTTTAAATTTACGTCTTACCTCTTTCTCAAAAAACTACTGTTTTTCCCAGAAAAATGAGTGTAGACAATCTAATGATGAATTCCTAAATCCACAGAGAATTCATAGCTCTGTCAGTAGCTCCCCTCTTCAAAAGGATTACTTCGAAAGATTCTCTCTGAGACTTGACTACAGTAAAGTAAAACAGTGAAAAGTGTTATCTGGTATGAATAAAGGATTACTTTATATTAGCTTGATTCATCCTTGTGACAACTGGATAAGTGTTCACTGTAACTCATATAAAGGCAATAGAAAAACTGTTTAGTACTCCAAGCATAAATTGGTCTCTTAAGCCAAATTATATTTATCTATGTCATATTTGAAACAAAGGGGAAAGACAAAAACGGATGTCTGATGCTGGTCTCAATATCTGCTCACATGGTGTAAGAGAATTTCTGTCTCTGTGGTAGCTCATAGTATAAATTTCCCCGTAAGAAGCAGGAACCTCTGATATTGTTTTTATACCACTGGTACAAATTATACTTGGAGATTAAAGCAATGAGTTTTCTTATTACACACTTGTGGAAAACAAACAGCAAAACAGTTCGGCAGAATTATTGCAATTTGAAAATAATTCTTTTTTACAAGACTTTTAGTAATTATGCTCCTATTGGGACCTCACATTGTTACAAATCCATACTTTTTGCATTCATAATTATAAAAAAACACAAAAAAAAAGTTTCTGTAATTCCAGAAATGTTGGTATGGGATTATTTTTTAATTCAATTCTTATTCTTTATCAAGTGTTTCTATCCCTAATTAGTTTGTATACCAAAGTCCAAATTCAGCATACTACAAATAGCTAAAAATTCAGTGGTGTTTTATTTACATTTACACAAAGTGATGTTGATCCTAAATTTGACCTCTCCTATCATTCCAATCAGCCAGTGACTGTCAGCCTTTTTTAGTTCCCCAAAAGCCATGAAAAGAACCCAAATGTCAAATCTGTGCCATCATCCACAAGCTGACTGGAAATGGATACAGAGATGGAGGCAGAAATGCTACATGATACTGACAAATTAAATCAAAGGGAAAAAACCAACCCTAACATTTTATGTAGAAGAGAAAGCCCTAAAATTAGTTTTGTACAAATAAACTCTGACTTGACAAGAAGTCAGGCAAATCTAGCTATAGTGGGTGACATGCAGCCATGACATTCCAGATAAGAAGTTTATTTGAAGAGAAGTGGAGAGATTTCCTTTATTCAGTTGAGCATCATACAAATATGAGGTGAGAACAACCTCTTGGGCCTTTGGAACAACCATTCCTATACTCTGTATGGCTTTTTTGCTACTACTAATACAAAAGCCCAAATAAAGTTATTATCTGTACAGCTTTTGAGTTTGTTTGGGTATTTATGTTTTTATTTTAGAAGGTGTACAAAGAAAGAAAAATCAGAAGGAAGGAGAAACATAAGTAACGGGCAAAAGTAGGACTGTGGTGTCAGGGAGGTGCAAAAATGGAGCAGGGAAACAACTGATACTGCTCATCCTCTAGTCCAAAGTCACATAATTATCAAATGTGACATCAGGACACTGTTAATTTGAAAAAAAAAAAAAAAAAAAAACAGAGAGAGAGGCTGCTAGGTCAGAGAGCCCAAAGATCCTCCCCTGAGGAAGCAAAGCTCAATGCAGAGATTAGGCAGGCTTCACTCACCATATGTAATGTCACACAGGGGGTGGAACAGCTGTGGAGCTATGACATATCTATGCCTGCTACGTAGATGCTGTGCTGGGGCACTGGCCAGTAATTTGTATGCTTGCAGGCTTAGCAACTGCTACTGCCAACCTTCTCAGTATCTTCAACACACCACTGTGGAAAGAGCTACCCTGGAAGTTACCAGCTCTCTACTGCTTGCATCTATCCCATTTATCTAAATACTGCAGCGGTGGCGCTTTTCATGCTTCGACACTTGCACTCCAAGGGAAAGAGAGACTGGATTTGGTCCAAAGGATGTTACATCTATAAGCTTTTAGAAAGATGAAATGGGTATCAATTTCACTTTGACCCTTAATATTATAAAAGCTGTCACCAAAAGATATTAAAAACAGCTAAATGTATGGCAACTGGAAATAAGCTTAAAATCCACTGACTGCTGCAAACACAGAGCTCATCTAGTCCTTTCTTCTTTTCTGTGATTGTCATGCTGTTGTAGTACAGGAAGCACCTCTGGATGAATATAGACTTTGCTTATGAAACACATGTACACACACGTACAGAGCCCAGCAGCCTCGTAATTTAGGCTATGATATACCTATTATTACACTTCAGAAATCACATCTCTGAATATATTCAACCCTGGTCTAAAACAGGAGATAGGGCAACAGGAAATGGTGTCCAAATGCAACAGCCCTTTCTCAGGGAATGCAAAATGGCATCTCTAACAGATCTAACTCTAAAACTTACAGTCCAGCGGCCCCAGCATTTAAAAACCAATTGCAGGGAGTTTGAGAAGGATATGGATCATGAAAAGATCTCTGTGACAGCTTGGCAGAATTTCTAAACTAGAGAGACATCAGGATGTTATTTATATTCAAGAGTAAAACACACACAAACACACAATTACAAATAAATACTCTACAAGCACAACAGTACTTAACATAAAAATGAAAGTAAATCACGGGTAGGAAAAAAACAGGCATCAGAAAAAAAAAAAGGGAATTCACTTACGTTTTACTAGTAAAATAAACACCAATAAAACAAAGTGAGTTGAATGAAAAAACTCCTCCCTTTTCCAGATCCTTGAGGCCTTGTCTCAGCAAGTGCCTTCTCTCCCCTTGTACCAAGCATACGTAGAGTCCCCTACAATACTGACAGTAGCAGTAAGAGACAAGACAACCCCAAGTGCGGGGACTCCCAGGGAGAAACTCAGGGATCTGCTGTGTTGAAAAAAGAATCCAAAGTAGCCACTGATACTTTCCATGCAGGCTAAGAGCTGCAGCTACAGCTGTAGGTTGAATTTCAATGAAACAACAACAAATATTATTCAACATCTTGCTTCTCCAACAGCATAAAGCGTAACCATGCCAAATCCATCCTTTTTACAGCAACACAGCAGAAGCTGCTCTGGGGATGAATTCGGCCCAGGCAGGGTTTCTTTGCAGAGTACTCAGGACCAAGTACAGCAGCAAACTCTGCACCAGAGGGTACCAGGTGGTACCAGGCTGCCAGACAGCGAGAGGGAGCACAGATGCCAAGTGTCTCTGCGTGTGTCCTGTCTAGTGGCCGATGGAGAGGCATTTCCAGCAGCCTCACTAACAGCTCATTTCACACACTGGCCAGAGGGCAAGTGCTGGTTACAGCAGCTGGGAAGGAGTGTGTGGAGAATGGAAATAAAAATGGGAAACATGGAAGGCCTCACCAGCCAAAAGAGATAAACACACACACGACACACAAATAATCACTGCAGCTTCACAGCTCGTTGGAAAGCAGCACAAGGCTGTGATTTCTAGAACTTTCTGTCATAGTCGTAATACTCAGAAACGAGCATAATGGAAAAGATTCATTTTAGAGGATTTCTTAAGGTTGCAATATTAACTGGGGCGAGAAGAACGAAAAAGCCCCCACAAAGGACTACTGTAGGACTTATGCAAATATTTCCATCTGGGTTTAGAATAAAAATCAAAGTCCTGAACCAACCAGCAGACAGTTTCATGCACTGCTAATGAAGAGAGAATTCAATTCTCCTGTTTGCTGAAATGAATACTAAACTTGTTTCCTAATGTTTTACAAGACTACGGTATGTGTGTAAAACCAGGAGTTTCACAGACAATTGCAGGAGCACTGGTAGATTCCCTTAATGCTTAAGGGTTGGACCATGGCTTCAGCCTGAGACGTGAGTAAAGGACACTGAGTAGCTACGTCCATACCTAATAATATTTGAATTTCATACTGTAGCCAATAGCCAAGCCCCTACCTTGTAATATCTGAAATTCAGAGTAGCTGACAAGATAGCAAGGTGCTGGTCTGCCCTTGGCATGGCCCCCTTCCCTACTAAATGGATAAAACATACAGAATGGGATACATCTCACAGCAGCACAAGTTAACCTATATGCTAACACATGCTCTGGCACCTGAACCTGCCAGCTATTTTTCTCAGAAAAAGGATGGGGAAGAAGCTGAGCTGCATGGAGCCCATCCAGCACCTAGGGAGAGTGACAAAGGTCCAGGTTCCCATCACTGGGCAGCAATGGATGAGCACAAGCACGTTGCTCATACAGCAGCCTGGCAGCAGACAGCAAGGGCAGGATTAGAAAAGGAGGGGGAAAATCTGTTGTTTCACAATGGTGACAGAAAAACTGAAAAAAAAATGGTAGGATGATAGATGACTCATAAGTGTCAGACTACTGCCAACAGCAGTAGATTTGGCAGCGATGTAAGATATGCTGCCTCAGGAGAGTTGTGCTTCCGTCCCTCCCTCCAGTGGGGAAGCAAGATGCATGAGCTCCCACCCAGGGCAGATTCCTTCCATCCTGCCACAGGCTCCATTGTACCACCCTGAGTTTGCTCTCTGCAGCATGACAGTGATGTCACTAGCCTGTCTTTTCCTCCTTGATCCCAATCCTGAGATAACACTTCAAGTAAAAATCTGACAGTAAATTAATAAAGGTACTCCGACACTCCTAAGTTTGAAATGGTTTATAAATCCAATGTTTTTCCCCTTGTCACATAATTACAACTCTGCTTTCCTTCCACCCTCCTTCACTAAAATCTTTTGTCATAAATTTTTTCATTTGTGGCATGTGAACTTGGGATGCTTTCCCCCCTCCCAAAACTGTTCAGTATAAATCAGACAGGCATTTGGGAAATAAAGGAGATCTGAAAAATGAGGAGAGCTGAACTTTTGGAGATGTGCCAAAAAAAACTCCAGACAAAATTAAGGCCATAAATACATATCGATTACTCAGGGGAAACTTTTTACAACGTTTTATCAAAGGTCACCTGCTCCCAGTCCTTTCTATTCCAAACCCTTATGCTCCCAAACCACAAAACCGCTTCAGCATGTGTCCACTCTTTAAATACAAGACTACAAACTGACTCTCACTCACCATACACAGGTAAACAACTAAACAGGCACTGCTTTGCTTCAGATGCACATATGTTAACTGCAAGAGTCACTAACAACTTTCTCAATCCTTCCTTCACCCATAAATGCAGGTTACTGATGTAGCAATACATTAGGAGACCCTGGAATATCAGGTTCCATATCTGTGAGGTGTTTGGCACAGGCTGATAACAACAGTGTTCATTCATATCAACACACGTTTTACTATCTTTTTGTAACAGGCACTGTTTGGGCCACAGAGCTGCAAAAAAACGCAGCAAAAGTCACATTTCCTGCTGGCACTTGAGAGTACAACTTTTTTCAAACAGTCTCTTGAAACACAGTAAGCAAGTGGTGTCCTCCTGTAATTCTGAAGAAGTGCTTTAAGGTAAAAACAGACAGCCAGGTGGGCTGATGATTCTGAATAGGTCTAGCGGTCTGAGGAGGAGACATTCAGAGAGTCAAGGACAAGAGAAGCGTCATGTAGCTTTCAGATTCAGGGAAAGCACAAGCCCATTGAGACTCCTTCACCCACTTGATGAAGGCTGCTGTTGTACAAAAGGTTATTAATAAAAAGTTGACTTTACATATACACTTGTGTGGTCTTCCATAGCCTTCTGACAATAGTGTCTAATTGAAGATTTCTTACTGGCATTAGGAACTCCCCTCCGTAGTTTGATTCCTGTCTTACACCAACATTAAAGCAGAAACCGAGTCACCAGCCCAGACAGCTCCGACTTGAGTGGCTGGAGTTAGGAAAGCTCAGTCACTGCATGGCCTCTGAAGTAAGAACAAAGTAGTTATTGCAGCTGAAAGTGGCATATGCTTTCCACCTTTAGGCAACAGGAAAACTGATACCACTATTTTGCAGGCTAAAGTCATCTTTTGAGTTGTTAACTTTTTGTTACTTCTATTCGGAGCCAAAGAAAACTCTCGCAGTGACCTTCATACTGTGGGTTTTCTAGCCCTGAAAAGCTACAGTGCAGGTGATGCAGCAAAGCAAACATCCTACAGGCCCAAGTTAAGGGCTGAGCAGGGCTTCCCTCTGTTTAACTTGTACCAAAGGCCATGACGGGAGGGGAGGCAACAATACTGGTAGTATGAAGGACACCCTCATTATCACATATGAAGTGATTTACGTCTGTACTTACATCAGTCAGTGCTCAACACCAGAATCCCACCAGCTGCTCTTGCAGTTCATGTGCACAATGTGCTCCCATGGGTGTTTCAAGGCCTGCCCAAGCTGTCCCTTCTTTGAAGGTTTCATCCCATCTAAGACCACTTCTGACACTTTAGGAGAATTTTAGTATTTCCCTGAGAAATTTCAGAACTCTAGATATTTTAACCCATATTTTATCAACCCATTCCTTCCAGAAACTTATCAAAGAAGGAAATAACAAGTATAAAAGGAATCAAAGTAACAAAAAAATATTTACAACAGATTTATGAGACAATTAAGTATTTTGGGAATGAGGGTTACAGAACTTGAGCAATTATACGCAAATTGACAAATAAAGATAATTTTAAAAATTCTTAAGTTTCTCAAAAAACATCTCCTCAGATACTAACCAGTTTTAAATATCCACAAATAATCTAAAAAGGACTCTGTGGTTGTGCACTGAAAACTTCTTCAAAATACCATCTGTTGTGTCCATCCTATTTTGACATATGTGCAGGTATACGTGCAGATACAGTATTCAGGTGCCTGGCTATGGTCCTTTCATTAAAATATAAACAACTCTACCACTCTTTCTTGCTTTTTTAATATTTCTTTTCTCGGATGTTCAGAATTAAACTGTCACAAAATATAAAATTCAGATTTTATATGATACTGGTGAACATCCAGCACACAATTGTGCAATGTGTCATTCAGAAAGCAGTTGTATTTATAATTTTTCAATTACGCTTGCTGAACTTAACTCCAACTTTATTTTGGTTGTTTTTTCAATGTTCTAAGCAAAGACTGAATTAAAATAGTGAGAGCAATAAAACATATATCAAGCCCAGCATCTCTTAACTGCCTTACATCTCAAAACAGAAGAAAACTATAAAGCCAGAATTTCTATGCCTTTATACAGTGACTCCTAAAATACTGCCTTGCAAAGAGCAGAAATTTTTAAATTGTGTTTCTTAATTTAGTGTTTGTAATCTTAGTAACTCCCTCCAAGAGGAATATTCCGATAGGTAAACTGTTCTCTGATAGTTATGTGAGGAAGTAACACTATAACAACTGCTCCAGTGTTTAAAAAAATGCTACTGAGTTTCCAAGTATGAGAAATTTTCAAAAGATTACACTTAACAGCCTATCATGTTACTGACTGGCAAGTCCTACCACCAGAAAGGCAAATTTTATAAAGTATGGCAAGCTATTTAGTAATAAATCTTAATTTATTCTTTGCACTTCAGTGGTGCTCACAAATTAGGCACTTAGATTTTATCATCATACATGATAAATGTATCTTGTGTTTTGCAAACGGGAAGACTGTTCACAGTATAAACAGATACTGTGGTAACATAAAGAATACAACCTATACTCTTGGTTGTGGTTGTTTCTGATTTATAAAACATACTATAGTCAAAAGCTGTCTTAGATGGCTCAAGTCAATTAGAAAGATCCCCAATAGATATGCATTCCCACAACAGATATTTCATTAAAAAACAAGCCTCATCCCCTTTTCAGTTTTGTTTGTTCAACCTCAACTAACTAAAACTTCTAATGCAACTTACAGGATGTTGGGTTATATACATTACACAGAAAAGTCTCTGTAGGTAAAAAAACTTATTACACAGCCCCTGGAAATAAACAATGTATAGCCTACAAACAGTAAGCACCTTCTTTCCCATGCCTTATGCTCCCAGCAATCATTAATACATCCTGACATTCAGGAGACAGACAGACAACTGTGTAAATAAACAGACTACTATGAAATGCATTTTGATAGCTATATAAATGAAGAGTGCATTCACTATTTAATTAATCTAATTAACATACCAGCTTCCCAGATCTTTGGGAAAACATCAACATGCCTATAGCTATCCACTCCCAAAGTCTGGTATTTCATTTATTAATCTTAAAAGGATGTCAAAAATGGATGTCAAAGATCTGCAACAGAAGCCAGGAGACACTGAAATCTTCACCACTTGCTTGGGGGATCAGTTCTCCCCACCACAGCACATACCCTTCACTGAAGGGTCTCTGAAACAAAGTAAATCAGTGACGAGAAACATGAGTCATCCTTCTCTCCACCTCTTGCCCCCAACGTCCTTGGAAAGCACAGTGAAAAACACTCAGGCCCAATATGATTTGATGAAATGTTTTCTGCCCATTGTGCACAGGGACAGTGACTCCATAAAGCAGAAGGCAATAGAGACTATGACTCATGAATTGTGAATGAGAATTCTGAACCTCCCCTCTGTGGATGGCAGAACTTGCGATGACTTTCAGCCATGAAGAACTGGCCTTCCATTACAATCTGTTATTCATACACGGAGTAATGCCATATTACAGCATAATGAGATCTGTATATTACACCCAGATACCATTTAGGAAAAACAGTTTTGCCTTATTTAACAAATGCAATATACAAGTATTCTCAAATATTGTTGATTGTTTGTTCATAAAAATCATAGAATAGTTCAGGTTGGAAGGACACTGAAGGGCTCTGCAGAAAGCATTGCTAAAAGCAGAGTCAGCTATAGTATCAGACCAACTTGCCCAGGGCTTACCCAAATGTTTTGTAACTTCCAATGATGGAAAGTGGACTTCAATGTGTATTTTATAATCAGCTTGCAGGGACATAAGCAAATAGATAACCTGTGCAACCGGCTAAGCAAACACTCTATCAGAAGACAGCCAGGAGATATGCTGGACAAAGAGTTGAGGAGTTGAATTTAGTCCTTTGTCCAGAAGGTCCAGTGCCTTCTTAATGGCCAAGTACATCTTCCATCTCTGGGAGATTCTGCCTTGCCTGCTCTGTGAGCACTAAAGGCTGTCTCAATCTTCTGGGTAAGTCATCACAATACTTGCTGTGCATTGACACTGGCCACCCTTCAAAAACCAAAAATTTGTCTTTAAAAATATCAGAGATTTGAGAAAAATCACCACTCATGCTACCAAAGTGCATTTCTGCTTTTACAAAAATATCCCCCTATTTACAAGAATAAGAAAAGGAGCCTTACACAAAAATAATCCAGAATACAGCTTTTTCTCTCAGGATCCTCCTTTAAATGGGCACTGAACTAACTCCAATCCATAAAATTTTCTCCTATGTTCTCATGCAATAATAATACTGAAGAAACTAATAAATCAGGATGAATTTTTTTCCAAAGATCCATTATTATATCAATAAAGCTTTTGGTCTCAAACAAAGAGGGCAATATGAAAGCATGAGCTCAAGGTTTCTGCATGTTGAATAAAGCTTTTGAAAACGTTTTTCTCTAAAACAAATGCTGGCAATATGAAATCTGATGATCTTAGCAGCAAGCGATTGTAGGTAATTCTATATGAAAGATGAATTCGAGGCCAAGGGGTATGGGTCTTTTGAAGACAAAATATCCATTCCTGGAGTTGCTGTAGAGAAGTTGTTTCAAGAATTCTCTCTTTTCATATGTCCTGTGAACAACAGACAGCTGTATACAACATAGTTGGAAGATTTTTAAGAGTTATGTGAGGTTCTTCTGTTGGTTTTTTTAATGCTTGTTTTTCTTTTCTTTAAAATTTCCTTTGTCTGTTTGAGATATATTTTGTATGCATAAATTTATATGGGACATTCATATCCCTTGTCTCCTCTTTTCAGGGTGTATAATAATTGCCCTTTTCTGCAAGAACTTTCACCCTCACACCTTCACATTCTGCCTCTAGTAATTGATTTTTCACTGTCACCCAAGATCTATTAATTTCTCTAAGGATCAAGTGTATCCAAGAGAATACCCAAACATTTCAAAATGCTTTATCTAAGAAAACTGAGATTTACCATGACAAAAATCTCAGAGATCATTTATATTTGGGAACGGAGATACAGCTCTTAATGAACTACTACGTACTATGACTATCCTATGTCCTACTATAATATTAAAAAAACCCAACCTGGATCTGCTTTTCTCTGTCCTATACACAAATCATCACAGTGCAGCTCAGAAGAGAAAACACATATGATCTCAACCAATCTGGTCAAAGAGAAAAGACTCCTCTACAATTTTAAAAAGATTCCAGTAAATTGAGATACACATTTGGACACAAAGTTCTCTGTCTTCAGCTGCAAGATCCAAGAAGCTGGAGTAGCACAGGGAAAGTGTCATGCTGGACAGGAAGCCAGGTCATTTCTGTGTCAGATGAACCTGATCAGATGAACTAGGAGACTTCCTTGCTTAAGAAGTATCTCCTCCTTCCATACTGAAACACTAACTTCTTCTACAATCAAGCAAAGATCAACCTTCTACCCTGTAAGCAAGGGTAAAGTAAAACGGACTAAGGAACAAAACTTTTCCTCCAAACCGAACTGAATCCCATACTAAGCTCTCCCCCTGCACTTAATCATTTCAAGAACTGCCCTATTTTGAGTTTTCACAAATTACACAGTTCCACACGCTCTTTTACAGGATCTGTGTGCTTCATACCATGTCTTGTTGCCTCTACCACACAATTACTCTCATTCTCCTTTTATCTAAGTCAGAGTTTAATCACATTTGCCAAGTAAGCAAGCATTAAGCTGTATCCCTGGGCGAGTTTCTAAAGTCAAAAGCATGCAACAAAAGGAGAATCCCACCACTTTATTGATTGTCTCACAGAAAAGCCAAAACCTGATTTAGCATGAATGGAAGCACTTCTTATGTTTAAAGGCTATATCAGAATGAATGCTCACACTGCTTCTGTACATGATCTGGAGAAAAGAGGATCACATTGCTCAAATATATAAAGTTAAACACAATACACATTAAATCCATTTCAAAAGTTCCCCAAAATTGGCTAATGATTTGATTGCAATATGGGAAATCAACTAGAAAGGTACAAAACAGGATGATAATCCTTTTTCTGAAAAAAACTACATTCATCAGAATATTAATTTAGTCCACTTAAGATGGTAAATCATACCATAAAGTTCAGGGATATAAAAGCTGTAACTTTACATAAAAAGGACCAAGTAAACCACTTTTCTTAGAATAAACCAAAAGGTATTTCTAAAATAACAGTGTAAGAGCATCAGCCTAATGCTTATTTTACACTTGGATGCTTCCTAATGTCCAGACAACGAGAGAGTGCAAATTGGTGTACTTCGTAAAACTAATTAAGAAGACAGGATAGAAAATCTAGACATTACAAAGATTTTAGGCAACTGATAAAGCTTCTTCATCTTTTCTTAATAGATGTGTTCAACTATATTTCCAGCCACACAATCATTCTGAAGAAAGATTACAAAATGCATTTATAAACAAACTAAAATACAAATATGAAACTCAACAGACAACCACATTTTTGGTTCATTTTAAAAAATAAGATTCAGAAGGAAATAATACAAGGTGACACAACAGAAGAAACATCACCCTTTTTGCAGATCATTACACTACGACTTTATGGGGTTCCTGCCAGAAATTAGTTGTATTAAATGGAATTCATTGGTGGTGATGTAATTTAGGGATGAGAGACAGGCTGCGAACAAGGAGAAGTAATTTCTTTCATGTAGGGGCATGGGTGCTTATGATACTTAACACTACTTCACAAAAAGCTATTAGTATGTTTTATCTGTGATCCAGACATCTGATTCCTGCCTGCCCTGTCCCCTACTACTGCCCAGGCTGAAAAGCACCAAACCAAGCAGCTTAACTGCAAAGATGGTCAGTTCAGACAGATGTGCTCTGAGGCAAAGGGCCTTGCACTGTCACACATCACTGCCTGCACCCTGTTCAGTCTGCAATGCACAGCTGCCTGTGGCAGTTTATAGATCTATAGGCAGGTATATATGATATACCAGTGCGGGGCAGAGAGAGGGAGAGGGAGGAGGAGGAGAGAGAGAGGGGTAGACAGGGAGGGGAGAGAGACTGAGAAGCTCTATGTACTGAATATAGCACTTCCCAAAGTGAGAATGAGCTCTTTCCATACACACAGAGCATTACAAACATCCCAGCTTCACTCCAACTCGTGGCTTGAGAGAAGAATCTCTTGTCTTCACTGTATCCTAGAGCTGGGAGACAAAGCTCTGCCAGTCTTCAAAGAAGGCCTAAGCACCTTTTAAAACATTGGTCAGGATCTGTCTTTTGTACAAAAGCAACTAATCAAGTAACTTTATTTCTTCTCATATTTTATTTGGGAGAAATCACAGAAATTCTAATGTGCTTTATACAAAATATATCTGAATGAAGAAAGGATGAAGTGGGATGTCTCAATGTGGATCAACAAAAAAGAAAAGAATATCAGTGCTCAGTATCAGCTTACAGCGTAACTACTGACAAAGCACTCTGCCTGGCATTTGAGGCCCTTACTGAGAATATTCAACCACTGGAGCAGTAAGAGTTCTTCACAAGGACACAATACGTCAGCGGCAAAGTTAGGTCAAGTTTGAAGTCTAATGCTGAGAACACAATTTTTTTCTACTGCAGAATTAAAAAAAAAAAACATTTTTTAAATACATCTAGTCAAAATATCAGACTAATTTGCATTTATTGGCATAAGGAATTCAAGTATTATTAAACTCTCTGGGCTACAAAAATATATTCAACTCCATCCCTGCAGCAGCTACTGATGACTTATCTGAGTCTAGTAAAGCAATACAGATTAATTTTTTTTCCAAATACGTTGGCAAGGTCACTTGTTTGAGAGTTGAAATGTAAATTACTTATATTACAGCAGTATCCTCAAAAGTTCTCATTTTGTGCATTAACTCTCCCTCATTCCATCTGAGCTATTTTAGGATTGTGAAGTCTGAAATGATTGTTTTCATAAAAAGACACGTTAGGGCAGAACTGAGACAACAAGACGGAAAATGAGTTTCCCTTAATGTTACCAGTGTGGCCAGGCCCTCCCACTGCCAGTCCTTCCCTCACCGTTCTTCACCCTTGCCTTACAGAACTTTATGGAACAGTTAATCTTCCTTTGCTCCCTATGGCCTCTATTCCTCTAATCCCTCAAGGTCATTGCATTTTGGCCCAGCCACATTCCTGACCCATCTGGTTTTGTGTCCCCAAAAAATCTGATCATTGTTGAAAGCGCATCAAAGAAATACCCATGAAAGAAGAAGTGAAGCAGTTGTAGATCAGACAGAAAGGCAATAGTTTATAGTCTCTATCATGAAAAGAGCTTCTGTAAATGCACCTATCCAGAAGAGTCAAACACTACTTGAGAATCAGTACAAACTTCACTTGTATAACCGATGCAGCACACCAGCATGGACTGTCATGAAATTTGTCCCCAGAAAGGCATGTATTGTGAAAAAGATCTTTCTCAAAGTCAGGTCACTGAAACAGAAAGTGAGTGTTTCACTAAATGATAAACAGTGTGATATCCTCTGTGAAGATAAAAACACATGTAAAAAGGTAAACAGATACAAATATGCATTTGAAATATGCATTTGTAAGAAGACCACCTTCTTTAAGCATCCTTTTCTTTGAAACCGATATTCCACTTCTTTCTCCAAAACCACAGGCCAGAGGTAAATACTTCTGCAGTACAACTGATATGTCCCAAGCCAACGATGGACTGAAGTTGTCAAACTTCACAGATCTTTCTTTCTAACTTTCTGAGAAATGCTCTTTCAGCTGTATTTACAAATCAACTGGTAATTAAATCCCCCATATATTCCCTAAGGAAAATACGTGAGGTATTTCAGAGATCCTATTTGGTGTTTAAACAGCAAGTAAGGTCTGAAATCAAACAGAATGGTGACTGACACTGCACATACTGTGTTACTCTTGCTTAGCATTTATTTCCACATCCTATTTTACAAATAAATCTAGAAGAAAGTCGGTAACCATTACAGTGTTAAATTGGCAACAAAATATTGTGTTATCAGGATCTCTGGATGTGAAATGCAATAAATGCTTAGATACTGATTCGATTCCTAGCATCGAATTCTTATTGTGATGCCATGGCCCTAATCAATATCCAGAAAGTTTTACTGGTATAAATTGTAACTGCATTGATAATGATTTTATACCTATCATCTCTCACATTTCCTTCAGAAAAATTCTCAGTATTTTACCAAACACACACATATTTAATGCGTATCACCGACACCCACATACTTTTTAAGAGGATGCAAGTGACAGTCCTCCTGCACAGCAACAGGTCTAAATTTCAGACTCCTGTAAGGAATGGAGGTGGAAGACTTCAGAAGACAGGAAAAAAAGTCTTGATTTGGATGCAACACCACAGCAAAGATTTCACAAAGAATAGGGAAATATAAACTGATGGTCACTTTGGAAAGTCTAGAAGAAACTATGACTAGTTACATTTTCTTCTGTTGAATAAATTCTCTGCCTTGTGCTACCACAAGATGCAGCTGGTTTCAGTAAGTCGGTGAGAAGATATCCAACAATATTTAATGAGACCACCTTTGGTTTTCTCCCATATACTATCACAGTTTTCCTGAGCAAGGAAATACCAAATACAGCAGCCAGTAAACCTAAAGACTAACAAACCCCTTTGTCCCCCATCTGTCCTAACTATTGGCATCTCAGCCAATAGTTAGGATTGAGTTAGATTTCTTTGCCTCTTTCTTTCCCATTCTTTGATGTTTACATCCTACAACATACTGTCCTAAAACTGGAAATTTCAGGATTTTTAGTAAAAGTAATAATGACATTAAACTCATAATATGGTCAGTCAAGTCCCTAGGGCATTTCAATACAACTCTTAAAAGTCTCCAAACACCAAAATGTGTTGGCCCTGGAAACAAAACAGAAGGAAAGAAAAGGAATGCAAATTATCCATGTGCCCTTCCTTTGTTCCATCTCTTTTCCAGTCTACGTAAAAGTAAGACTTTTGTGTCAAAACTGGTTCCAAAAATAATGCAGACATTAATTTTTTTAACTTGAAAAGATTTTTTTGTTGTTAAATCCAGTCAGAAGTAAATACTAAATACAGCCAGTTTATAAATTTTTAAAAGCTGTTCTTTATTCCTGAAAGCAATATGTGTTCCAAATCCTAGAAACTATAATATACTCAATTTGTCCACATCAGTTACATTTCATGGCTTTACGTGGCAAGGCATGAGACAACGTGCTCAACTACAAAACAAGCAAACAAATTCTTGAGAGAAATGGAACTTTTCCAAAAGTAGAGATGATGAAGTAAAAGCCTACAAAATTACATCTAAAGTTTTTTTGGTTGCCTTTTTTAAAGGCAACTCTGGAAGTGAGTCAAGAGACAATGACTGAGAAGATCTGGTATTTTGAAAGAGAAGGGTTTGTGAGTATCATAAATCTGACATAGTGATTACACAGAGTAATAAGAATCAAGCACGCTATTGGTAAGTTTTATTTAGCTTAACGTGGAAGCCAACCTCCTTTGAAACAATGCAAAATATTTGAAAGCTCAATAATATTGGTAAAAAACATAATAAGAATTAAAAGTCGAGGAAGGAAATGCAATTGTCAAGTACCTCAGAGAAAGAACACGGTTGTCCTTATGCTTGGGAAGTTTCACCTCCATCAAGCCTGGACATAACCAGACACACCAGAGGTGTTGGGGACTGTGCAGTGACAGTCAGCAGATGCTGCAGGTTCACTGGACAGGTTGTGAACTACAGGGGAAATACACACAGCACCTCCTCCTTACAGTGAATCCACTCACTTCAGGGTTTCCTGAAGAATCCTTATTCCACTCGTGGCACCTCTTCTTCCTCAATGAGTTAACCATTGGAATAACATGTCCACTACTACAGGATAATTCCTGCAGTCTATATACACAGTACACTAAAGCAGACACAAAAAATATACATACTAAACCAGTGCTGTGCTGTAGTGAGTTGACCGTGGCCAGATACGAGGTACCCACTAAAGCCACTCTCCCACTCTCCCTCTGCACCTGGACAGAGGAGAGAGCAAAAAAAACCAGCTAAGAATTCATGAGCAGAGATAAGAGCTGGGAGACGTCAGTGACTGATTACCTTCACGGGCAAAATAAGACTCAAAGTGGAGATAGTACTTTTATTTGTTACTAACAGGATAAGAGCCAAAGAGTGAGAAATAAAATAGTCTTAAAAAACACTTTTCCCCCACCCCTTCTTCCTTCCGTGTTTTCCCTCCTCCCCCCCAGCAGCGCAAGGGGACAGGGAATGGGGGTTGTGGTCAGTTGTTGTTTCTGCAGCTGCTCAGAGACAGGAGTCCTTCCCCTGCTCCCGTGGGGTCCCTCCCACGGGAGACAGTCCTGGATGGACCTCTCCAGCGTGAGTCCATCCCTCAGGTGGCAGCTCTTCCCAACCTGCTGTCCCGTGGGTCACTCCTCCATGGGGTGCAGTCCTTCAGGAATGAGCTGTACTGACATGGGTCCCCCACAGGGGCCACAAGTCCTACCTGGGAAAAAAACCTGCTCCAGCGTGGGCTTCCCTCTCCATGGGCTGCAGGTCTCCGGCAGGACCCCGCTCCATCCTGGGCCTCCCACAGGGTCACAACCTCCTTCATGCATCCCCCTGCTCCAGCATGGGCTCCTCCATGGGCTGCAGGTGGGTCTCTGCACCCCGATGCTCCCCCACAGGCTGCAGGGGCACAGCTGCCCCACCCTGCTCTGCACCACGGGCTGCAGGGTCTGAGCTCCAGCACCCAGAGCACCTCCTGCCCCTCCTTCTGCACTGACCTCAGTGTCCACATTGTTATACCCATGTTCTCACTCTGCTCTTCCCTGACTGGAATTTCTTCTGTGAAACAACCTTCTTTTCTCAACTATGTTATCACAGAGGCATTACTATCACTCCTAATTGCCTTGGCCTTGGCCAGCAGCAGGAAACCCATCTTGGAGCTGGCTGGCATTGGCTCCATGGAACAGGGGAAGCTTCTGGCAGCTTCTAACAGAAGCCACCCCTGTAGCCACCCCCCAACACACACCAAAACCCAGCCACAGAAACCCACTACATGTGCACACGATACAGTGCATTGTTTTAAACAGTTCTTAAACGATGGTGCTTCAATTAGATCCCTTAAGTGTCTAAATTTAATTGCTCTCAGCCCCTTTATTAAATACAAGATTTTGGCACAGTAGGGAGTGTCTATATAGTACAAGTATACATTAGATAACTCAAGTTCCAGATAGCTGCATTAGCACTTTGTTTTATTCAAATTAATTAGCCCTACTGAAAAGATGTGCCTTTCCCCACAGCCTGTGATTAAAATCTGACTTCTGATTACAATTTCAGTTATAAATGAATAAATAATAAATAGGATGCTATATGCCACTAAATCTTTTTTCAACACTATTTTTTATAGAGAATTATTTTATTTAGACTTTAAATGGTAATTAACTTAGGAGTACACTCGGCAGTTGTAAAATTCATGCTGTTCTGCACTTGTAGAGGTACAAAAGGTCCCTTGTTTGCAGTACTACACTGATTGATTCCTATGGCAGAGCTGTTGATTCTCTGCATGAGTTTTCTCAGATACCACGTGGCCTTTTAAATACTAGTGCACAGAGTATTTATAAAGCATATATTTTCTAAAGATAAGCTGGGCAAAGAAAGCTTATTGACTTTGATAATTTTTCAATGTTTGATTAAAACTTTGTAATTTAAATCAAACATTGAAAAATTATCCACATCTTATAGAACATATTTTTCAACTATGAAGGCAAGTTTTATAATTACAAGAATGACCGGTATCAAAGAGAAATATATTATAAATAGCATTTATAAACTGGAAATTTGAGATACTTAAAAAATGTATTTGTGACAAATACACCCAAATTTGCTTTAGTATAGCAAAACCAGTATTTTTTTCCAACAAATATCTCCGATTTTTGCACTACTGTGGCCAATGAGGCTGCAATACAACACATCAACAATAGGCAAGCACCTGAACTGCCTGACCCTGGCACCTCCTAATGTCTATGCCCAGCTTAGTGTATGGCTGCATATAGGACCTTGAATTTCTACTACTTCTACACAGAGATAGAAGGAGTAGTTACTCTCTCTCCTTTTTCCTAGAACTCCCATATTTTGTTAGCAGTGTACTTCAACTGACTAGAGCATCTTGAACAACTGAGGCGGCCGTAGGAGAGCTGTCTTAATTTTCCTTTGGGTGCATGCCAGCATAAAGCCAGGCAAGAGTGACTGCTAAGCTGCAGCCTTTTTAGAGTGGTGGCATGAAAAGTGACAACACTATCAATTAAACAAAGACGGGAATACTGCTCTCCCAGTGCATCAGCTCTGGATCTAGCAGCTGCTTACTTTACAAATATGAGCAGCTTGTTCTGTTTGAGAGTCTTCTAACTTTCATAAACTAGACCGTTTTACAAACAGGACGAGATGCTTCCGAGGTTCTGGCAATGAAGGAAAATACAGCTGCTAACTCATTGCTGAGCTATAAACTGAGTTTTTCACATAAATAATCCTCTCCATCTGTAGCATGAAGTGTAGGTGAAAAACATAAGGCTACCAATTCTGCTCTGTAAAATTCTGGCATCACTATTATGAATGAATTTCATACAATGTCTCAATCCTATTTGTTCCTGCTAGAGAAAGGCATATAGTTTTTATATGAAAACTGTCTAAAGCTTGCTTGCTCTCCTGAAATAAATACCAATTTTAAGACAGATCAGACAATGGTCACAGCAGTGCTTAAAATACACACAAGATGCATGACGAGCATCACAAACAAGACATTAAAGTGCTCCACAAAAACCTGTCTTGTCACTAAAAGGGTCTTCAAGGTTTAACCAGTATGAGATGGAAGACCATGAAGTAAAGTATTGAGCAGTGACACGCACATGTTACTGTCAGATGAACTTTTATCAGTGTAAGAGTATGGAACATCCTATGCATTGTAAATAACTACAAAACTTTAATTTCAAGACTTGCCTACATGGAAAATCTCCTGTGTTTGGAAGGAATATTCTTGACTCTGCGTGATGCAGTCTCCTTATCAGATTGCTCAAAGCAAAGAAGCAGCAGTCATAATATGAGAATAATTACCAAGAACAAGTCCTGTTTTGTGGAAGAGATCTCTCTAAGATTATCTGTCCTAGGCATCAAACTACTGCATGAAAGCCTACAAAAAACTTCTAAGAGCTTTTAATCTATATTTTTTATGAATAATGAAAAATAACATATAGAATTAGACCAACGGCATGAAAAAATATTTTGTAACTGTTATGGAGCTTAGATATATATCACAGAAGGTAAACACAATTCTCTTTCCTCACATAACTTAAGACAGAAGGTAATGGCTGTGTCCCTGTTACGTGTGAATAGAGCAGGCACAGCACACACATGGAATTTCAAAAGATGCAATTAATCAAAACATCTCAAGGTCACACAGACAAGGTATATTTGCAATCTGGAATACACAAAGCTACATCATCGTTCATAGTGGTTATATCCTGCAGCTTGCTTGGGAAAGCTCCATGTGATCTTCACAAAAAATTTTACCCAAGGAGGAACTAAAAATTTGATCTAGTGAAGCTGATTTTGATTCAACTCTGATGGAAAACAACTGGAGGCTCGATGGCAGCAGAGGGCCTAGAGGACTCATAACGAGACCCTGATAATAGAATGTAAATGGTATCCTGTGACTAAAAGCAAGAGTTAACTCTGCTGCAGTTAACTATAAAGCATATTTGTCATAATTTAATGCTATGAATATGGGATCTGCAGATTAAAACAAATTCTTTCCAGATGAAGCAGCAAAATAATACAAAATGTATTTTGTTCCAGTGTTCCAACATACATGAACGGAAAAACAATGAGGAGCCAATTTCACAGTGGCTGATACCATCCTCACAAATAAAATAATCTATAATTAAAAGAAGTAATTGGCATACTACTTAATTACTGCAAAATATATTCTGCAAATAACAATGTGACCTGATGAAATAAACAGGTTTAAGCATGCAAGCATCACTTTTCTCCCTCTGCCAACTATCCTTAAGAACTACTATTTACCTTGCAAAATAGCTGCTGCAATTTGACTGGTGTCCCTACAACCTAATTTCTCTGTAACATATCTCTTAAGTTTCCCATTAGTGGCCAACTGACAACCAGTGGAAACAGCAACAAATAGAAAAACATTTATGCTTCATTACACATTAGGAACGATTGTATAAGAGTATAACATAATACCAAAGTATATCAAATTCCGCAAAAAGCAAATTGGTCATTTCTTTCTCTCCAACACCAAACAGAGGCACTACATGCTCTCCTCCAGGAATAGGTTGCCACCTTTCAAGTTTTGGTACTCAGTGGAGTAGCTTTTTGATATACATGAAAGGAGAGTGAAAGCAATTAGAGGATTTTCTGTTTAAAGATGTCTTTTACACTACCTGAAGCTCTCCAATTTAGAGTCTGACAAACTCTTTAGTTTTATTCACATGCAAAATGTTGCCTTCTTCCCTTCTACTTCTCTGCCTCATTCCAGATGTTACTTCTTTAAAATTATATTTCAATTGATTATTCAACATTTACTTGCCACCAGTGAAGAAACTACCAAAACTCAGGTATTTAAATTCCAAGTACAGCATAAAAACTAATGCTGTATGACAAGTCATCACAGGATGCATTCTCTAAACAACAAAAGACAGATTTTCCTTATGAAGCAAATCCAACTTGGCACTTCCATGTTTGTTTTATTAAGTAAAACTGTGGTATGATTGTCTATCTGAAGTACAATTCACTTTATTAACTTTAATAAAATAAATGGCCTCTGAATGCCAGATGTGAGATGGGACTTCTGCATACTTATTTCTTACCCACTACACCCTTAAACTGATTTCACTATGATGCAACAGGTATAGACAGAAGGAAATACACTGGGATATGGGCTACAACAGCAACACACTGCTTTGAGAATATTCAGCCTTACAATGCCTGTGCCTTGAAACACATGCTGACCTAATACCCTTTGGTTTGAGGACACCCCCTTGTATTACAAACAGGAAGGTTTGGCTCGTCACAAACTGCACAATGCTGTTCAGCTCTGTGAACAGGTATGTGCACGCATCTCCTGTACAGTACACAAACTGGTGGCCCTTCTGATGCCACTTGTGAAGGTTTTGAAAACTCCTAACAGGAATGAAAATGCAGTCTCACAGAATGACCCACCTAGATTACAATCAGGAAATGAGGATAACTGAGGGTTTTTTTCCAAATGGAAAAGAGCTATTTCTGCAGACAGGTCTGGAAGTTTACACAAATGAGCCTCCTAACCTTTCTTAAAGTAAACCTGCTGTTGAATGATTTACAGAAAGAAACTTTCCAGCCGGCCAGGCCCAGAATAGAGATGTGTTTGTACCTTGACTTTTCCTTTAATACACTTATTAATCAGATTTTAACTACATAAGTAAAGGTGATCTTAGGCACTGCTAGAGCACTGATTCATACCACATACTGGAAAAGGAGTGTTTAAATGTAATTTCAAGCCCGTGTCAGAAAGGAACTGCACAAGAGAGAAAAAGCTAAAGTCATTAGTTTCCTGACCTCCAAAGTGCTTGTGTCTGCCAAATATACATTAGCTCTGCTTTTATATTTAATATGAAAAAAGCTAGAGTCCTGTCAGTACCTATTCACTCAAGTCTTAAAACAACTAAGGATAAAATAGTCAAGAAAATTAACTCAGCCACATCTTTTTCAAACCTCACAGCTCCTCATGCGAGTGTTATGTGTGAAGAGAAACAACCTGGGCTAACACTTGGGTGTTATCATGTGAAACAGATAAACATTTCATTTCACAATTAAACTTAAAATGATCTTCCACCACAAATACCAATACACCTCCACACACCTTCCAGGTGAACTCAAATCATTTCAAGTAAATCTGGGGTAATTCAAAGTACATAGAAGAAATGTGAACAGCAGGAGTCCCCCAGTTGTAAAAATACCTCAAAGAAACCTTCTCTTCCTCCAAAATACCTACTATACAGTATTTTGGGCAGATAGCCAAAACCTTGTCTTTAAAGAGGTGTAGAGTGATTTACAAACGTATTTTAATACTTCTGCCACTCTTTAAACAGTTCAAAATAATACATTTACTGCAGACTAATAATACACATCTGAGAAGTTATCACCTTTAAAATAACCTTTCTAGCTTTCCTACTGTAGCCTAATAAATCATTCCCAATATGCACAGTAATTTCTAGAATTTTATCAAAATACTTTTCTGCTATAGGATCTTTTCACACAACAGAAAGTCATTACCCAGAATTAGACCACTGCACTCAGCTACAATCTGGGGAAAACACGATTTGTAAAGTAATACTCTGAAATACCAAGGTTTTCTGAGTTTAAACAATTTTCAAATATTAGAAATCCCTTTAAAATTCTGAAAACCAGGAGGAAGGATAATGTTAAGCCTTAATTCTCTATGACATGCTCCTTGAGACTCTGATCTTGTTCAACATGTAGCATTCATGCTCAGGAACATTATGAATTGTCACCCTAATCTGTCAGCAACACTCTTTGCCATAGAAGAAGTACAACCTGCTCAGTAGATAGAAGAGCTATACAAGCACTTGACATGTCTCCCATTCTGATAGCTGCAGTGGGAAGTAGCTCTTCTCATCACAGTCCAGGTCCAGAATCATTTATTATGTTTCTCAGTCTGGCTACAGACAGAAACTAGTCACTTTAAGTATTCTACAAGCTTGAATATTGACTCTTACAGTGCAGTCCCTCAATTAGCAGGTATTAGTGCTCAAGGGGAGTAAACTATTGGCTCTATTTTATTCTTTTTGAGACAGAATAATTCATTCTGTAACTTGTAAATTACATTTCTCTTCACAGTCTAAACCAGATATTGCATACTGCCTGCATTACAGAAATCTGGGGCTTTTTTTTCTGAATATCCTAATGAGAACAGCTCTACAGAAAATGTTGCCATTGATGAGATTAATTTCTTTTCCCTCCCGTTAGTGTCCTAGGTACAGTCGCTTATTGATTATCTTTTAAGTAGGAATTTAGTTTTATTATGTCTGGTTATGTAGGATTAAATACATATTTAAATCACTGAGTTAATTTAAAATAATAGTTAAAATCAGTACATACAGTTGCAATGCTACAAACACCACTGTTTTCTTAGCCTGACAAAGTATTAATATTGGGAAGATTTTTAGGATGACATTTCCCTCCCTAAAGCAGGACCGAAATTTTGCAACATTTAAATCCTTGACTGACCGCAACAGGAAGGAGATAACTCTCTTTTTAATAATTTGAGGAATTTACAAGTTTATTTGCAATTAGCATAAATGAAAGCTAGTATCAGAATGTATAATTACTGCAGAGCAATGCAGTACCTAAGTCCTAAAGGTGACAGCCTCACAAGTGCACCCAGTCTCTGTCTTGCTAAGTGAATGATTCAAAGGATAAATGATAAAAGAACACTGCAGAGTGGCTGCTTGCAGTGGGTATCAGTACAAGTCATCTGTTCTCAGAAGTATCTCAGTAACATGTGGGATACCCAAACACCACCACTTTTGTTAACGAACAAATAAATAAATAAAGCCTAACCATCCCAATTACTCACCGCTTATGGCTGTGGTTATGTCACTGACAATGTCTTTACTACAGTGACAATGTCACCTTTTAGTCACTAGTTATAGTCCAGGAGGGTAATGACCGAAGGTATTTATACAGCTAAAAGGTGAACCACACAGAGCAAGCTGAGGGTAAAGGGGAACGTTAAGGGACAGATAACTGAGCTACAGAAGCCGTCAATTATAAGGCACCTTTGTTGGCAGCTTCTGCAAGGAGGGGAAGGAGTGAGCAGAGAACAAAAAAATGAACTACTACATCTCCAGGGCTCCCAGCTCTAGCAGCAGGGTGCTCTGCTCAGCTCTGCCAGACTGGACATGTAGGACTGACAATTCCAATTTGCACACAGCTAAGGCATTTGGTACCATTTTTCTTCAAATAGGCTAATTCTAAATTTATGCTCATTTATGCTTTTGAATCTTCCCACAGCTCCTAGAGAAAGGTCAAGGGCATGTAGATAAGATATTTTTGGCTATGGAGAAAAAAATGTTTTAAAAAACTAAATGGAGCTCCAAGTTAGATCCAAATAATTATTTACCAAATTAAAAACATTGTATGCCTTTCTCCCTAAACATTAACACAGCTACAGTTAATACATTTACTTTCTACTCAACCCCAAGGAAAGCTGTCTAGATTTTTTTAAACTGTGCAAAAATTAAAAATAAACAACACATCACCAAACCCTGTGTTCAACAATTCTCACACCAATTTATAGACAAGATTTAACACACTAACACACCACGCATTTCTTTGCAAGTCTCCTTTAATTTTCTATTGCAAAGGTAGGATGTTTGGCAAGGGGAAGAAACATCTCACACAGCAGCAGCCTTGGGGAATGTTTGCTTAGAATCACACACAGTTTGACCTCTCAGAAGATCAAAGCAGTTTACTTCATCAGGTCACAAGTGGTATCAACCACTGCAAGCTTGTGTCATTATTTCACTGTTTAGGAGACTAAAATTAAGAAAATAGATTATGAGAGGAAGAACTGACACAATTTCTCAGTCTATATGGGTTGATTTTAAAGCTATAATTTTCATGACTTTTCCAATGAGAATACTATAGGCAGTTCTTATCCATGCAATTCTTTAAAGAAACCTGACAAGCAAATTTATCAATTTCTAATAGAATTTCAAATACTGCTGACACCTCGCTATCTTCAATCACGGCTTGTTTCATAACTGTGTATGTGGAGAAAAGTCATGTTTGTCTGGGTCCTAATGGATGTACATTCCCATGGCAATATAAAATGAACTACAATAAAAATTATAATTTACTTTGCTGTCAGGTGCTGATCCTGTGGGTGTGAAGGAAAGCAAGTAAAGCTGCAGGGGCTGGATTTTGATCTGGTATTGTATTTAAATACTCTGTAGTCGAGATCTAATTGCACTTAATCTGCTCAATAAAATCATCTTCACTGCTATTAGTATCCCAGAACTGTGTTATTATATAATCCCAACCTATTTTTTAAAGAGACATTTTAATCTGCTGCTTAAGTGTTCATTAATGCAAAGCCACTGCTGTGCAGAACACATTCCACTCTGTTTGCAAGCAGCAAGCCTGGAGAAGTCAGGGTATTTGGACATGAATTCTTTGAAACTACTGCCAAATGTTAGTATTGCCTTTCTTAATCTTCTTTATGACCTCATGACGACAAACATCAGCAAAACTTAATCATTAATCCTAAAAACACTCCATCTGAAGAAGAAGATGACTCTAAAAATACAATGTTATTTGTAAACACAATGTGGTACCATCCGAATAGTCAAATGCAATATATGTGTTCGTATATAACAGCTTCTGGATGGGTCCTTTCTTTGTTGTTACATTTCTGAATCTGAATAAATCATCTTCATGCCAACTAACATAAATGCATGAGTTTTCTCTCATTTTGAGAATCCTGAGATGTTCAGTTATCTAATACAACTGCCAGCCATCGGCTGTACTTAATTGCCTGTACGTTTCAAGTCCACTGCATGTTTGTTTATATCACTTGCATGACACACTAGATGTCTTATGAGACTAGAATGAGATATGTCACAGTCTAATGCTTAACGATATGGCAGGAATCATATTTGCTTTTTTAATCATGATTTTTCAAGGAAATGTAAGTAAATTGAATATTACTCTCTGTGTTCTCCACATCCCTGCAGCTCCTAGTGGTTTTTTAATCCACAGGACATACTTGAACAAATTTGACAGAGGAATGAATATGAAGTTCTTACAGATTTTAAGAAAAACCACAGTTTTAGACCCAAGAAGACTTGCCTGACACAGCACATGTCACCTCTGGCTCTGAGCCATTCCAAGAGGGAACAGGGGCCCACCTGCCTGTCACACAGTCCTGCAGCACAAGTGTAACACCCAGCCAGCTGCAGCACACGCTGCCCCACAGACAAGAGATGTGGGACAGAACTAAGGACCAGAGAAGAGGTAAGGGAGCACATGTAGAGAGGGCACAGAACAGGGAAAGAATACAGGAGCTCTTTTTGTGCGAAGAGTGGGGGCATCCAGGGGATGGAGGACTCTGATAGGATACTGGGCTTTGTCAGTTCCTTCACTCAGGAACAATTCCTTTTATTAGACCACATCTCAAACTCTTCACAATTGTAAATTGAACAACTGTACAGTTGAGAAAAAAAATGGAGAATGTTAGGTAAAAACAAGCCTAATCAAAGTTTGCAAGGAGCACAGAAGGTGGTGTTTCATCAGAAATACTGGACAAGGGAGGACAGGGAGGCATTGGGGCAATGGAGAACAGGAGAGCAGGGCAGGGGCAGAAGTAGACTGCAAAGCAATGACATCAGGCAGGACAGCAAAGACAAGGCTGTCGTAAAAAGGAATGGGAAAAACTGCAATCAGATTTCTGAGAAGTGAGTAGCTGAGGTGGAAAGCAGAGCCACTCCATGCTGCAGTGACAGAGAGGGAAACCCCTGAAGTCCTACAGCTGGAGGAGTTACGGTTCAGAGAGAACAAAGCTGACAATCAAAGAAGGGACGGCAGTATATTGAAAAGATATGTCAAGGCAGGAATGAGTTGGGGTATGAGGTCGCAGCAGTGGTCAGCACTAGCCTGACTGCAAACCCAAGAAACACCAGCAGTGGGCTGGAGGCTGTAGGACTGGGAAGTAGGGAGAATCATTGTGCTGTCTCCAGTGGAGGAGGGAGAGAAACAGCTATTTCTGGGTTTGCTGAACTGAGCTTTAGTACTGAATTTAGGGTGCGAACTTTAAAAAGAAGAGCACGGAAGTTTTTAACACTTCTGAACCTCATCAGCTGCATGACAAAACATTAATGGGAAGATGCATTTTATGGACACTAGACAGTGATGAAATAATATAACCACTGAATGCAGAAATTCATCTTTATTTATGGGTTCCTATTCAAATTGTTTGATATCTTCAAGTCTCTTTACAATCCATTATTTCTGCAAATTTCTATGCAGGAAGAGTTATCTCTATGCCATTACACTTTGTGTCATGCCTCTCTCACGTTAAATTTCAAGGTGAGTGCAGATTGTACAGGACAATACCCTGACACTTATAAAAATTGTCAAAGCATCATAGTAACTAAAGAACTACTCCAAAAATAACTTAATGGTGTTAATGCCCACTATACTGACAGCATTGTTGCTGCATTAGTTTTATCCACGGAAAATGCAAGAATTAAAAACCACCACCAAAAATAATATGAAATAAATTACAGAATTACTTTTCATGAAAAAAAACAGTCACATTTCTAAAAACAAAACTTGTGAACACATTCCTAAAGTTAAAACAATATAATGTACATCTTAAAACAAGAAATGTTGGAGACTTATCACAAATAAAGTATCTGCCTTGCAATCCAGAAATTCTTATTTCTTTTCATTATATACAAGCATTTTACTCTTAGTGTTTTTAACGTACTGTCAAACTCCTGACAGATACCAGTGGCTTTTCCAAGATTATTATAAAAAAATTTTTTTAAAATATTTTAAACTGTAAAGAGTCAGCATGCAAATCACCTGCTATAAACTGCACCTTGCTGTGCCATCAAGAGACAGAAAGCTGCAGGATGCTGCTCTTATGGTTTCACCAGGGGACACAGACTTCAAACAAGGCATTTCAGAAGCCCTACAAGGAAGACTGCCATAAAAATATGAGTACTCAGTGCAGCCTTGTCTTCTGCACCAGTCGTCACACCACCTCTGTCACTGCAGTACTGCCACCAGTATCCTCCCCGTGTGAACCACGGGCTATTTCTCTCACCATGTCATGCCTTCAGCTGCCCCATTAGCAGGCTCACTGGATCCAACCACTCACCCCTGTGACACAGCAGCTTGTACATACCTGACAAAACCCAGAACCCGGCAAGTTCTGTGTTTCTGGGGTCCCCAGCAGCCCACACCTGTTCCTGCTCATCACATCCCTGGAACAGTGGTACCTCTACTCATAGGTGACTGGATTCTGCTTCCCTTCCCAGGGACAACTACCTAATCTCTCCTCATAATCCCACTAATACCACTAGCAGTACCTGTGTGCCTTGCTCCTACTTCAGAGTAACTCAGGTGGCACTTAAGCAAACCACAAAGCTGGCCTGTAACAGGAAACAAGAATATATAATTTGCTGCCCAAAGTACACAGGCATTTTTCATTTAATATATGACCCCCCACACCATAACTGAGGCTTTCCTGCAAAGCACATTGAGGGATGGCAATTCCACTCTCCAAAGGTGCTACTCTAGAAAAGATGTGGTCCACTGTACACATCATATATGGTAACAAACTACCTGGCCATGCTTATTCAACAGGCCGTGTCCCAACACTTTCCTTTGAGGTTTCAGGAAAATACTGCTCTCCTTCCAGTTTCCTCCCAACTATTCTCTCTTACTACTCTCAGCATTAATGTAGATGCTGAGTAAATATGCTTATATGTCTGTGTTGTATCACCAGATGCTTCCTCCTTCCGTGGAATGGATTTCATCTTGTTTCCCCATGTTTAAACAGGTTGACAAAGCCTGCCTAGACTACTTGGACAAGCAGAAGCTCTACATTTGCTCAAAGCTGTGCATTTTAAATATTTCAGGAACAAAGACCTTTTCTTCTGTTTTACAGCTCTTCAAAAAAATTAGCAAAAAGGTTCCAGTAATCTTACCACTGAAAGCAATGTGCACGACTGTTTACATATTCCTATTTTCAAGGCCTGTTCATGATCCTGCTGAAGGTAAACTGCATAGGCACTGCCTTTATAGGCCAGTCAATCAGCAAGGTACTTAATTCCCCCCTCATAATCAGATCTAGCTTCAAGAAATGCAGAAAACAGGAAATTCAAAGAGCTCCTGCAAGCCAACAGTCACCAAAGTGATTTTCTTTTGTGTGAAGTCCAATCTGATTATAAAAATGCAGAAGTGGAAATCTGGTATCTATGTACCCTCGATAACTTGTTATCGGACTGGAAGCCAGCCTAGTTGTCTCTGCAAAGAAAATCTGCAGACAGAAATGTCAAAGAACACAAACACTGGACACACTCAGATTTATTTTTATCAAACTATTTTCATTTTGTTAAATGCAGCTAAAATAGATGCCTGTGTTGTTTGGTTTTTTTCTTGCAACAGGACATAAATTCTCACTGGGAAAAAAAGAGTTAGTCTGGATTTGTGCAAAACCAGTACTATATATTGGTCCAAGGGCTATTATTGCAATATATTACCTTACAAAGCAAAACACAGTTTGCATGTGTATGTGACAATCTAATGTAGGCTAAATTTAAGAAGTTTTTACTTTTCTGTTATCAAAAGGCTTGACCACATATCAGAAAACCAGAACTAGAGCCCTCAAAAAATTATATCAGGAAACAGAATATATCATAATCAAATAAAAAGATTTTGATGTGTTTTGCTTACTTCAGTGGGAACAGAATCAGACTGCAAGATTCCTGTTAACCTAATAAGATCTGGTTTATTTTTCATGAACTTGGGTGTATGTGCAAGGTAACTAACATGAAGTATCTGGTTTTTTTAACTGAACTACTATGATATAGGAGGTCAGACCTAATAAGAGCACTGTAAAGAGTCAAGAGAAATCAACATTTTCAAAATTTTGTAAATTAAAATTGCCTCTCTAGAAATGTGGCATCTCAAATAATCTTAAAGAAATGTCAAAGACATAGTGTTAAATTAGAAAAATATGTGGCATTTGAATTATATGCAGATTTCAGAACAGGAACAAGATTAGAGGCCTCAGGCAATGGGAATTGGGAATGTCACACAGTATTAGTTCATGGGAGAAAGCCACTAATTCACATGCCACTAACCCAAAAAGGAAAAAGCAGTGAATCCCTTGGCTAGGACACAGACTAACTTATCTTTCTGATAAACAATCTAAAAAATGCTATGTATGGTTTCTACAAAAGAAAAGTACTTTACCAAGTAGGAAAAAAACAAATAAATAATAATTATAATATCAGGGACCTGTTACCCAGAACACAGCTCTTACATTAGATCAAGAACCGCAAAAAAGAAAAAAAAAAAAAAACAATGGGGAAACGTTCCACTCTTGATTAAAAGAATTTTGGGGTTATGAAAGTTTCGGGGGAATTAATGCACTCCAACACAGCTTGTTCTAATCCTACAACCCCTCTTTACAGAAGTAGCAGAACGAGAAGGTACAAGGAGAAGCACACGAAAAAGGAAGCTCTGTTTCTCTCAAACCTGAGAATTCCAATTGAAAAGCCTCAGCCTTCCTCCCTCACCTGTGATGATGGCAAGTTTTCCAAAGGAAAACACTTGCAGTCCATTCTCAGTGAGGTCTCTACCCCATCTCGGAGAAGAAAAAATTACTGGGGAGGGGCCAGGCAGCTGTCATCAATACTCAGAGAAGGTTTTATGCTGGGGAGAGGAAACTATCCCCTTACAAAAGCCTGTCACATCCTTAGGGAAGTGTTTTGCACACTGGATTCATTCTTTCCCACAATCAACTTTCTGATTTGTGAATCTCAACTCTACAGGATGCCTAAAAGACTTTGAAAAATTCAAAGGAAAAAGAAGATGGGAACTAATAACCAACCCACTCTCCCTCTGAGCAGCGGTGGGATCCTAGAGGGAGACATCTTCATACATCCTACAGAGTGTAACAGCCACCAGTACACACAGCTGAGAATTCCTGAGAATTCCAGCACTGCTAACTTTTTATAGTCTCAACTTTTTACATACAGTAAAAGGCCACCTTGTTGACCATAATTGTTTGTCTTACAGCTTACTCAGTATGCAAGTCAAACATGCTAACTTCATGTACTGTATTACCCGTGTTCTAATGTGGAATGATACAATCCAGCAAGAAGCCCTATGTGCTGTCTACTGAATTCTTGGTTTTAATTTACAGGTCTGCCATAATAAACATAAAATATACTCTTTTCTAAATAAAAGCTTCAAGGCACTTTCTACAACAGAACATTTTCAGAGTTTTTAGAGTAAAACAGCAGAATCAGGAAATACTTCTTTTGACATACAATCGTATCAGCCATTTTCTTTCTCTCATTTGTTAATGATACAAAAGGCACTTCTCAAAAACGGTTTACTACACTAACAAGAAATATTGGCAAAATAATTAATTTCTACCTGTCTTGTGTTTTAGCAACTGGAAACTAGCAGCACGTAACCAACCAATTCTCCACAGACTAACAGCAAACCCTGTATGTTTTAAGAGCCTGTCCTTTAAGATTATTTCTGAACATAATAGATAAAAAAGAAAAAAGAAAAGATTTGCAAAGCTGAACAATGGGATAATAAGCCTGTGAACAACTAGGCAAATTAAAAGTGAATCCATGGGAGGACAGCATTATGTCATCCTGAACAAGTTGATCTAAATAGCCAAACCTTTATTACACTCCGGATTTTATTTACACCACTTCACAGATATGGTTTAAGGCATTTTATTAAGATGTAGTGGTTCTCCCTTTTGTGTTGATATAAATGACACATTTCAGAGATATTATTTTGTTAAGAATTTCTAGGAGTTTTATGCAGCTACCGTTTTTATGCAGGATATTTTCTTACAACATGCCAGAGATGACCACTATAGTGTATAAGCTGATACCAAAATAGTAATAATATATCTTCCAGTTGCATGGCTCAATGTCAGAAACAACACAAATTTAAGAGGCAAACTGCTCTCCAGGTAGTAAAAAGCCATAGATGGCTTTAAGTAGTGACTAATTGCAGCATCTATCTTTAATTTACTGTGAAACGCACCTCTGAAATCCTATCAACAGATTTTGCATTTACTGTAGTTGTGACAGAAGTCAATGACCTTAAAATGTTTTCACCTCTCAGAAGTTGTAAAGGTTCAAGCAAAAAATGTCTGCTTAAGCAAAATCTTTACGTCACAATAACTAACCCAAATCTGTTACCCTCTAGAACACATGCACAAGTTTTCAGTAATTTGAAGAGCTGCCTAACAGCAAGAAATTCACACCCTTGAGGCAGAAGCATCACATCAGACATTGTAGTTATAAAGAAAATTCAAACCTAGATATGCCCAAAACAAAAAACCAAGACAGTCTAGTCCTTCAACTAGGAAGGCTCACAGTCCAGGCTTTGGCCATGGGAGGAGTCACTTTATAGAAGGAGCTAAATTATGAACCTAAAGTGCAGATGGAAAGCAACAAAATATCCCTGAATACTCTCATCATCACAAGGAAATCAAGAAACAAGAAACACATTCCTATTTCAGCCAGCAATTTTTTTTTTAATAAATTACAGTTTCCTTGCAAACTTTAAGTAGTTACTCAAATGCAGAATTCATGCTTATTATTTTTAACTAAATACTGATAACCTGTTTTTAACAGCTAAGAGTACAATAAATAATTTAGTGAGTTACGTATTTCTTCTCTATGCCGTTGGACATTGTTTTAAATTTTATATAGAACGCTTCTCTTTTCCTTCTAGTTCTAGACTAACTACACCACCAGCCCCTCTATAATGTAGACCACTTAAAAATACAGATGCTTCACCTTAGTAACAAGACTGCATCCATTAACATGGATGGAACAGTGGAACATGATTTGTTACAATAACATAACAGGAACCAGGGAGAAAATTGGAACTAACAGGTTTAGCAACATATTTCTGATTTTTGTTTTAAATCAACATATTGATGCTTGAATTAAAGAAAACGTGGCATCCTGTTTCCATAGAAGATGCATTTCTGAACATCTTTCAGTATAAAAATACATCAACTGTAACTAAAATGTCCTTCATTTCTCAGACTTATGTATGCTACAAAAGGCTTATGTCACACAAAACAGTCATCTTAGTCAATGATTCTCCCCTTTTATGTACAGAAGAAAACTACTGTGATTTTCTAGACTACCTCAAAAACATACATAAAAGATGACAAAAGCATTATACACTTGTTATACGCCAAGCAATACAGTATCACAAATGGCCTTTGTGGTATGAAAGGGTTAATCACTGCTTTCAATTACACCCAAATAACTTAAATGAGAGGGAATACTGCAGCAACATCTATAAACACAGTGACCACATTAGCAGAACAACAGTTATGAAACCCCTGCCAACAGTACTTGTACAGGGATTTTTTTTGTTTGTTTGTTCTAATCAAGATCTAGAAATCTTACCAAGTTCTGCTGCTTGGGGTATTTGCAGAGTGCTGCAAAAAATCTCTAAGACTAGGCAGCTTTAGAGAATGTAACACGCAATAGTAACCATGACGATAAGAAAAATGCTTTTGCTAATCTTTCTCTTTCAGTTGACAATACTTTCAAATACTGGTGTTTTTCCACTGGATTACAACTTTTTTCTATTGCTCCCTGTGAATCCAGGCCTCCTATCCTTGTAAACCTGAAACTTCTGATCAATGCACGGCAATTTGGGGCGCACTAGTAACACAGAATGAGACCTAACCAGTCCACTACCATCTGAAAGACTGTGATAGGATGGAAATCAATGGCTGGCAACTATGTCTTATTTCACTGTTGCACTGAACAGGTATTGAAAAAAATTATTACATTTTTAAGATAATTACTTTGCAAGTAAACGGGGAATCTAAAAAATAACAAAGGCAGAATGTATGTAGGGTATTTCTATGAAGATCATAAAACTGCTGAGGTAGATTACAATTTGGCCCTAGGCAGCTTGATCATAAATTTTAAGAAAACTGCCTGGAACTCCTCTGCATTGATTTTGTCTTTGTTTTGTATTAAGTTGGAGTTTTAAGCAATAAAAAATAAGAGAAATAAAGATTATTCTGACATTAATCATTGCTCTCTACTATTTCTCCAACAGAATTGCCCCAAAAATCAGGATAATGCTTTAAAAAGATGTATAGGATAAGGATCTGAAGTCACATTTTGAAAAGTGACTAAAGGGATGATTTTCAAAGGCATTAAGATACCTAAAGATGCATTAAGCACTTAGAATTTTCAAAACTGCCTGGGCATCTAACGCCTTTTTAAATCACTTAGTCCTTTCTGAAAATCCCAATGGGCAGTTACCTACATTTTATGTATCTATATGCCTTTGAAAACCTGTACCATTAAATACTTAACAACCTAAGCCCCCGTGGCTTTTAATGGGACTTTGAGTTCTAAAAAGTGTAAGTACATCTAGAAACTGGTCAAGCCACTCTGGCTGGTCTTTTTCTTTTTTCTTTTAAAGAGCCATCTCCTACTGCTTATCCATAGCATGTCAGTTAACTACAGCTTCAGCACTGTCCAATTTACACACGTTCAATTTATGTAGCTAAACAAATAAATGTCCCGAGTACGGACTGCATCCTCACAAGACTTCCTGAAACTCCTAAAAAGAAATGCAATTCCAACCTGTAACCCCAGTGAGTGCCCCCCCAAAATGGTGTTTTCAATAAATATTATCCAGAATGGGTATAATTTAGGCTGATAAAGAACAAACATCACAGTTAAATCACCAAGCAACGTATTCGAAATATGATAAAAAGGTTCTTAGAGACAGCCACACACCAAGGGGGAAAAAAAACAAAACAACAAACACAAAACCAGAAAAAGGAGGAAGTTGTGAACAGGCTCTTTAAACAGGCAGCAGTTCCAGAAAAGAAGACAAACCTTACCTTAACTCTGAATTTTGTTTTAAACAAAACTGTATTAAACTATAAAGCATTCCCTTATGCAAACATTAGAAAGATCTATCTTCTGATCTTCCATAATGTCAATAGCAGGTAACTTGCACTGACCAAATTCCCAAAAAAGAACTGATTTGTAAATTGGGAACACAGGGAATCAGATTGCCACCTACAGGAAAATTTAGCATTTATTGTCAAGAATGACTCGAAAAGAATACAAATTGCCATTCTGCCAAGCATTCTTTCAGTTTTAACTATTATTTCAAAACCGATTAGTCTTTTCTTTTGTGCAACTAGATTATGAAGTTCCTAAATCCAGGAAGCCATTATCATTTCTTTTTACTTATGAGAGTAGTGCTTTAAAGTTCCATAATTCAATTACAAAATCAAGTATCAGTTAAAAAATGTTAAATCTGCTTACCTGATACAATTGGTGCTAGCCTGAATATGTCTGATAGTCTGCTGTTAACTGGCTCATAAGGGGAATCTTCAAGCAAGTCATTTCCTAAGGACAAAAAAATATTTGGATTTTTTTCTTATACAAAAAGTCAGGGTAAGATTTGTTTACTTTTACTCTGTAACAGAAAAACGTACTCCCCTTTAACCTGTTTAAGTGGCTACTTATCTATAAAAACACCTGAAAGAAACTCTCACTAGATCTTTTCTCTCCTTCCTCCTTGGATAAGGTCATAAGTTTCAGAGACAGCCTGTGACATCACAGAGACTGTCCCATCTCATGCCAGCAGGAGAGAAGCAAGGGTGTCCCTCTTCACTGTAACAGCAGAGCTCTTTTTTAGAGAAGCCCAGCTAACAGCCAAAAACTAGCATCTTTGGAACAAAACACTCCTAACAAGATGCTAGTGGAAGATAAACTTTTTATGATACAGAAAATATTCATTATTTTAGGTAGCTGAAAAACATATATTAAAACATATGGATAAATGAACAGGAATGCATTATTTCTTGTTCTGCAGAAGCAACTTAAAAAAAAAAAAAAGTTAAATGGAGACCACACTGAAATTAAAGACTGCACCTTCACCTCCAGGGCCACAGCCAAATAGAGCTACAAATGCTAAAAATGCTGTCTCTCAAATGAGGACCTGACTGTTCTCAGTACACTGTGGGAAATTTGCAAGTGATATGAATAACAGAAGCTACAAGTGAACCAGTGTCACATCCCTTCTAACTGGCATATCTAAGTCCTCCAGGAACCATAAACTTGGGGTGTTGTTTCTGCCTCAGCATGCCCAGGGAAATACAGGAAAGGAAAAAATAAACTTTTCCTTAAAACAATGCTCCTCTTCATATTACATTTAACTTCCAGCAAAAAGCTAAGAAACTAGTCCCAGTGTCCTGTGATCTTGTTAGGTGAGTCCTAACTAATCAGTTCTAATATTATTAGGAAAACGTCTCCAAATGATTGTTTTTGTGGCTCTTGCACATGCTAGTGCCCTTATCTTTCGACTCTGGTTTAGAAAGGTCAGCTGGGTCCCCTGGAGGAAACTCTCATTGTGGATTTCCCAACAACAGGAGACGGAGCAGCAGCTGGCCTTGAGGCGGATGAAAGGTCCTCAGTTCGCAGCTGAAGAGCACAATGTGAGCTCCGGGGTCAGAGCCCGGGTGGGCTCAGTGGCAGCCGCTAAACTGCGGATGTGAGCGGCTGCAAACCCACACCCTGCACCGGGGGAGTGGGGCGGCTCTGTGCTTTGCAACGTACCCTGCAAGCTCTGGTACATGCTCCAGTAAATGCGCAGGCAGTTTTTCTCCTTCTTCATGCCCCTCTTACAGCGACAGTTGTACAGGGATTTCTGCTTGAGAGCTTCCATGGCGCTTCTGCATTCGTCCTTCGCCTCCAGGCCCGTGGCCCGGCTGAAGTTGCTCTCTTTACCGGCTACACACTGCCTCAGTGTCCTGTATTTAGTACTACAGCTCTGCTCCTTCAGACACTGATCGCTGGCTTTCACGCAGTCGAGGCGGTCCCCTCCAGGCAGCCCGCTCACTTCTGCACACAAAAGTACATCTACAGAGAGGAGACATAAACCAACAAACACTCCTTGAGGGAGAAGGCGGATTTAACCGGAGCTCCAAAGAAGCATCTGGGAAGCACCGGGCACCTCCTCACGTAGCACATGCAGCCAACCCCACGGGCAGCACCTTGCAAACCTGGCTTCGTGCTACGCCTTAGAAAAAAGGACCCAGGGTTTAGATCCACTTTTTGAGGAAGTCCAAAGAAAAGGTAACTTTTAACCCTGATGGTTGATTTATGAGGAAACACAAAAAGGAAAGAAAACCCACAGGGGTTAATGTGCCTGACAAAACAAGCATTCGTTATTCCATAGATCCACTTTGGTGAAACAAATCAGCTTTCCATCCGAGGGTTTAACTGAGGGGTTAAATATTCAGCCTCCCTTTCCACAAGAGCTTTGCTGTAATTTCAATTACATCCAGGAACAGCCCGCTCAGAGAGATAAGTATCCTCACTAATTGATATTAGCCTGTCTTGGCGTCACTTTTTAAAGGCTGTACACATTTTTGCTTATTCTATATGTATAAAGGTAGAATTTATTACTCTTCTCCCCCTCTCTACCCCCCAGTTCTCTCCACGCATGATGCTTTTGCAGGAGAACAAAGCAAATTACATTAACTCTCTCCTCTCCATCGTGCCCCTGTCATGCTCCCTCAGACACATGCGGATGGAAACGCAAACATCTCCTGTGGAAAGGAAACCAGTTTGGGCTGTAAACCACTAGCAGTCGGGCACGCTGCCAGGTGCAGGTGAAGATATAGTCCTTCAGCTGGCTCTTGTCACCCCCCACCCTCCCCAGGCAGCCTTCTTTTATTTAAATGAAAAGTTTCCCTGTAACTTGCGAGAACCCAGTTTAACAAGAGGCTAGACAGGCAAGTATCGAAGTCTGTAACCTCACAAAGCTTTAAATGTGGACCAGGCTAACTGATGTGAGACAGAGCCATAAAAACTACTGGAAACTTCACTATTCTGCCTAAACAATAGACTGACAACCGTCAGGCTCCCGATCCCGTAAACTCTACGCTTTGCTTTAGGAAGCGATGTACAGACCGAAATCAGGCACCGGCAACTTACCCACTAAGGGCAAAGCGAAGTACAAGAGAACGAGAAACATCTTGCTGTCTTCGGATGGTTTCCCCAAACAACTTGATGTGTCAAAATAAAAAGGATCAGCATGTAGATATTCCAAAACCACCGAGGTCCAAAGGTTCCAAGTTCACATCCATTGAATTCAATGGGGGGGGGAATAAAAAAAAGAAAAAGAAAAAAAAAAATCACACAAGCCCCTCTTCTCTTCACCGCTACCACCACCGGCGGCAGGAGCAGCGACGCAAACGCTGAGCTTTTCCCTTAGATTTCAGGTCTGAGCAACCTGCACGCACCAGCACTGACTCCAGTGCGGAGCCAGAGGCGCACGCACGGGTATATGTGTGTGTGTGTGTCTGTGTCTGTGTGTGTGCGAGCGAGCGGCAGCGGGGCAGGAGCGCCGGTCGCCTCCTTGGGTGGGCAGCGCCTGTTCCCAGGGAGGGACCGAGAGCATACGGGGGCGGGAGAAGGGGGGGCACACCCGAGACCCGCAGCGCCCGCCCGGCCCCGCCGGCAGCTCCGCACCCGCGGCTTCCCCGAGCCCCCCGGGGCAATTCGCCCCTTCAGCCCCCAGACCGCAACTTTATTGACTGGCGGGGCCGGGGCGGTGCGCGGGGGCGCGCAGGCTGCGCGGAGCGCTCTCCGCCGGGGCGGGGCGGGGGTGGCCGCGGGTGTCACCGCCGGCAGCGGCGGCGGCAGCCAAAGTTTGGCAGGGAAATGGGTACGGGCGGGAGGCGCGGCCCCTCCGGTTCCGCCGCCCAGAGCGGAGCCCCGGCGGCTCCGGAGCGTTTCCGAGCGGCCGCTGAGCGAGACGGGGGAGAGGCGGCGGCCCCAGGGATGACCCGCTCCCCGCCCGCCCTCCGCAGGGGATCGGCGGCCACAGCCTCCTTCTGCCGGCCCCGCCGCCCGCGGGGGAAGCCCGAAGCGTCCCGCAGCGACCCGGGGGTGGCGGAGGCACCGCCCGTCCCTCCCCTGCGTCCCGGAATGGGGCGGGCGAGCCCTGCGCCCGCCGAGCCGGGACCCGCATCCCTGCGGTGCGCGGTGCGGTCCAGCCCTCGGCCGGGGCCGAGCGGAGTGTATCGGCTTCCACTTGGCTCCTGAATAAACAAAGAGAACATATGTCCCATATTCGTGACAGATGGTTCAAACAGAGAACTATTTAGTGGTTTTTCCCCCAGTTGCTACTATGTACCGCTCTCCCGAAACCCAACAAAATGCAATTAGCCTGAAATAGCATCAGTTTCCAGATTTCCTTGTTTTCATATGTGGAAAATTCGATTCAGGTGTTTTTATGTTCTAGCTGCAACCAAATGTGTTCAGTTGTTTGGGTTGGTCTTATTAATTTTTTTATTTCTTTTTTTTTAAGTCAGTGTATACGTTCCTTGGCAGTTTTGTCAACAAGCTATTTCGCTCATTTGACTTAAGGAATTTGCCTTTCCTTGCAATAAATTTTGCCTAAAGGAGTTTGCCTTGCCTCATGAGATGGGAGATGATCAGGCTGGCCACTTTTACAGCAAAAACTGGATGGCAGATGGAGCTAAACTGTTGTGAGGTACTTCAGAAACACTTATTTAAAAGCTTAGCATATGCCAGGATATAGAGAGAGTGCAACAGTCACAGAAGGGGCTTTTTTTAACCCAAAAAAACCTGCACAGCGTACTGGTTCTTTCGGTGAAGTTGTAATAGTGATGTCAAGTTGCAACTGATTAAGTCACAACTTTTGTGTTTTGGTTGTTTAATACGAAGAGGCCCATACTGTTATATAGTCACAAAATCTATTATCTGCTGTTCCGACAAGGACAGAATTGGAAAAACAAACACAAAGACCAGATTTCTAGAATATTTCAGGATAATTAGAAGGTGCTAAGGTGGTGATAGCATTGACAATTCAAGACAGCTTCACCCTTTCAAGTAGCTGGTATTTAATGAAACAAGTTGGCCTCCCAAACACTTCAATACAAATTGAACTGGGTGATACAGAGAGATGATTACTTCTTTGCTAGTAATTTTGACACCATTATGGCACATAATAAGCTTTGTATAGAAGTTATCTGTATATCTAATATAGAGGTAGCATAATTCTTCTGTTATTTAGAAGTCTAAATCAGAAATAGCTACACCATTCACAGCAGGGTATAGCAACTGAAAATAAGACTGAAATCCACTTTTTACGAAATCATTCATGCTTTAATGTCCTGAATACTTATATACACATACACAGAAGTTATTTGGCCTATAAAAGCAACACATTGCAAATCTCTGCATTAATAGCTACTTATGCTGTTGTAAAACACAGATTTTGTGGGGTGATTATTATTACAGTAAAACCGAAATCATGTTTTAAGTTTTAAAAGTCAAATAAAATGTCACTGACAGTTCAGAAATAACAAGACAGCTGGAAAACATGCATCCAAAATTCTGAATATTGCCCCTAAACACTCCTCCTGCCAGTATTTTGACTCATCTCTGGACAACTACCACCAAAAATGAAAAAGGGTTAAAATGTTTTAATCGAAACAAAGTTTTAAATGCAAAACCATGTTTGAAAAACAAAATCTGAGAAGAAAGTTCATGCTACATACAGTTGCTCAGAATATCCACCTGCTGCACAGTCTTTAACAGGACCACAGGTGCAAAAAAGCTTCTTCAAAATCACAAGGACATTTGTTCCACAGCAGAAATTACCTTTTTTTAACTATTTTTTAGGTAGTCCCTATCCTTTCCATTTATGACTAAACTAATTTCCATGTCCTGGAAATTAGCCCTGAGACAGCACTTGTACTTTACTCTCTCTCTAGAGGATCATTGTGGTTTTGGGTAGCTGAGGTTACTTGTGTGTTGAACTGGTGTCCTATTAACACACAAGCTATGCAGCTTTCCTGAACTGAAGCACCATGTTTTATTAGTATTGTTTATGTATAGTAGTGTGCCACAAATTGTAGCTACAAATCATTATTAGTTTTTTCAAGAATTTAAAAATATACCAGACGAAACACCACAAGCCACTCTGTGGCTGGAGTCATAATGCTTCTGCTCTTTGCACATTGTTTTCCAATTGCCTTTTACCCCCTCTGGGTTAAAATTTAGTCAATGGATGCCTCACTGTTGATTTCAGTCAAACCAAAATCCATCTTACAATTTGTATCTGTCAATCACTCCACTCACAATCTTCTTCAGTCAAATGAAGAATAAAAGAATAAGCCATACAGAAGTACCTACAACAAACATTTTTAAAGATTTTTAAGCTTTTTTAATACTCTGTTGATAGAGTTTTATTAAAAAAACTTTCAGGACAATTAATATAACATAACATATATAAGGTGCAGCTCGTAAGGAAGCTTTCATTAGAAGCAAGGTGACAACGCAGTATAAATAATTTGGAAGACAGAACTAACTACTCCAAGCTCTTTGCTGCCGGCATTAACTGATGGTACTTCAGTATTTAAGTGCTTTTAGTTACTGGGTTCTTTCTAATTGGAAGCTATTTTACAATAGTTGGCATCCTTTTCTTGAAAATTTTTCATGAAGAAAAGACAAAGTAATGAGGATCGTGGGGTTCTTTGATACTAAAACTTCAGTAAGAGACAGTGCTTCAAACACTTTTCTCTCCAAGCAGGTTGAGGTAAGTGTAACCCCTAACAGTGGTCACTGTTAAACTCCCTGGCACCTTGCAGCCAGGTCCCAAATGCTCTGAATGCATCAAGAAACAGCAACCTGTAATCAGAACCACCTGACCCTGGAGGCCAGGCAGAGAAGGTGTGCGAAGTCAGAACACAAATTTTGCTGCATTCAGTTTTACTGGATGTCCTTCTGCCTCACCCTTTGCATGTCAATTAGAGGTTGACAGCAAACTCTTAAAAGGGCATCACGTGCAAAGAGACCTGTCTCAAACACAGTGGATGTTGTTTTGCAGCCAGTTCCACTTGCAAAAGCTGCAGTGTTGGAGCTCTGCACTGGGTTGGCCTGGCTGGCAGGAGTTCAGCTGACAACGTACCCAGGAGCTGAAAGTTGAATTAATACCTTGCCTGGTCCACAGTTAGCCTGCAGATTCCCTTTGCCATCTCTGCCGTACACCTCATTTTGAAGACCAAACTCTGCAAGAAAATATTGAAGTTGGAGTCAGTGAGCCCAGGGAACATTACACAGTATTATCTTCAGGGCTGGTAGGTATGTGAAGAGAAAGTATGCTGAGAATAAGAACAGTGCCATGAACTTTAAATGTAATTCTTTGGGGAGTGAATAGGTGAAGAAAAGCTGAAGCTGAACTAATGAGTCAGATCTAGCAGATGGGGGAGAGCAAGCAACTGATGGGAAAAAGTCTGTGTGCCACTGGAGCACAAAAAGTAGTGTTTACACGGGAGGCTTTATTCAATAATGGGAAAGGGAGAATAGAGAAGTTAGAGAATTACAAGGGACTGGGGAAACAATCTGAACTGCATTTTTTTGTCTTACATTTATCTGCTTACCATAAAGTCGAAGTGCCTTGTGGTGGGAATAAGGCAAGAAGGATTTGCTCAAGGCATTAAAGTTTTGTAAAGGGCAGATTAAATAACAGTGCTCCAAAAATCAATTTTGAGGGGCTTATGAAGCCTTGAATGGGCTTTTGCAGCACAAAAGCAAGATTGAGTTTTTACTGAACCTGTCATTTATTTGGGTTTAGAGCTTTCAGTAAGCATCAGAGAAAACATAAAACAAAAGCAAAGTAAGCAATGAGCATTCACAGAGCAATCAAATAAAAAACACGTGGAAGTGCAAACCAGATCACAAAGTGACTTAATTGATGCAAAAGTATAAGAAAAGAAATTCATCATCTACAAACTACACCCCCTGCCCCTGCTTTAAGCAGACCTGATAGTGAATTCCCAAAACTGACTATTCTCAGCTGTTCTTGACCAAGAAGTTTTTCCTAAACTCTTGCTTCCCTGTCCTCACCAGAGGTTGGTGTAGTAACAGGCCACCTGGAAGGAAAAAGAAAAGAAAAAAAAAAAAGATAAAGAAAAACAAAGCTGCAGAATTCCTCTGTGAATTCATGTAATATATGACCCGAGTATGATTTCAGTAGAAAAGATACATGAACACTAAAACAGTACAATGCAGTTCAGAGTTTGTAGTGAAGAAACACGACATACTGCTTAACCCAAAAAGTGTGAAAATACAGACAGAACTGCAGCCACTTGTGAAGCTCTGTATCTTATAGAAATTATTCCATTTAACTCTAAATATTGATATCAAGGCATAGACACCGATGTTTGCCCAAACTAGTAAGGAAAGAGTTGTTAGGACAGACCGGTCCTTGCATCCCTCGATTGATGGCTTGTTCCTTTAAAAATGGGATAATGCCTCCCCCTGGCTGTTGGTGGGGACAATGCAGGCTGACGTGGGAAGGGATTCCTGACTCCTCAGCAAAACAAGGCTCTGAATTCCATGGCACAAGAGGAAACAGCCATCAAAGAGACTCAGTGTGACACAGCTAGGTAAAAGTATAAAAGATGACCAAAAAATGAAATGTCGTATATTAACTATTATTAATTCAGGTACCTAGAAAATCTAGAGCAATACCCTTCAGATGCTAGAACATCATCATTTGAAACTTCAGCTTCCAAAAAATATGCCAGCAGCATCAACCTTTAGCATCCCCTGGGTATTAGCGACTCATGTGATTAAACAAAGGCCATAGATTGGTTTAACTTGAAACCTTACTATGTAAAATATATTTACATTAGTGAACCTCATCATCTTTGCAGAAAAATTAGAGCTAGAAAATTACTTATTCTAATTGTTCGAATTGCTCTAAGAATATAACATCCACGCTGCTTTAAAAACATAACTGTGGAAAGCATAAACACTAAAACATTTCAGAACATTGAAATCAGATTCTTGACCAGGATCTGAGAAAATCCATGTTAAAAATGAGACTGTTGGTATTGTATTTGCATAATGCTTCACTTACATGTAGATTCATTTCCTTCCCATCTTTAATTGAAAGTGATGACAACTCTGTGTATGGAATGTGTGTAAAAGTGATGAGATTTTCTTTGCAGATGTACACAGCTCTAGCTAGTCATGGGTGTTCAGCTTTCACTGTTCATGCTACACCAGATACACACACATTTACAGAGCAAAGCATATTAAATCATAGAGGAATATTTTGCTTTCACTTACTGTACATGTCTTCTTCTAAGTTGCAGGATCAAATATGCTCTGACTCCTGCCCTGTGTAGGGAAGTCAAAAAAGATGCATGGAGGTTAAATTCATTTTAGAATTTAGTGACCAAAGGCAAAATTATCATCTTGGATTTTCAAAGCTGTATTTTCTATACATTTGCTAGACTAGCCCTGACAAATAAAATAAATTTTTCTCCTGATAGTATCACCAAAGTTGTAATTTTATTGGAAGTTTTTCAAAAGGTTAGCGACTCTGTCAGTGTTAATTTCTACAATCTCTGTTTGATCGGTCTGCTCAGAGGTGAGAAATTTTGGGTACAAAAAGTCTCAAGATATTTATATCAAGAGGTGAAAGAAGACCAAGGAAAAATAGAAGTGGAAGAAACGAGTGTTGTAAATGCCTTGAGAATTTGTCCTACTGAGGAAACTAAACTGACTATTTTCAGATATCTGCCATCAGCTGCATATATCAGTCTCTTTACCAAAGGTACAGTTATATTTGGTTTTTTGTTTGCTTTGTGGTTTTTTGGGTCAGAGGGTGTGGGGTTTTGTGGCTTCTTGGGATTTGGGGGTGAGGGTGTGGGCTTTTGTGAGTTTATTTGGTTGGGGGTTTTTTGGGTTTTTGTTTGTTTGTTTGGCTTATGGTGCAGGTTTTTTCATTTGGGATGGTTGGGGAGAGGTGTTTGTTGGCTTGTTTACACAATTCTCTGAATGCCTGCAAACACTTCGGAAAAAAAATAACAAGCAGATCAGAATTTGAAATTAGATAAAAGGATATTCAATAAATTCAGGATGAAAAGACTACATATTTCTTGAGTCAGCAACGTCTCCTTAATTAATACATGCTTTTTTTATATATATAGTTTAGGGAAAACCTTATGATGAGATAATTCTCCTGTAATCCAATTGATCATCAGCTGGAAACAGTGTTGAAAATCAAGACCTGTTTGCTCTAATAAAATACCACATAATCCCATTACTTGGCTTCTCTGCTACTGCTATAAAATTCTGATGGAGCACTGCACACATCACAGAAGTGAACATGAGAGGCCACTCTGGAAGGGGAGTCTGAAAGCCAGAGTCCCAACCAATGGTAATTCCAGTTTCTTCCCTCCACACTTTTCTGCATCAACTACATCAACTACAGCTCTACCTGTTCAAGTTCTGGTTTATTCATGTGATACACACTTAAATCTACAGCACTTTCTTTAGGTGGATATAGTTACCTGCTGGTCACACCAAAGAAAGCCTTTATGATGGAATGTCTGCATCTGTCCTGCAGTTTTACTGGCAGACATAATTCCCTTGAAAAACAACAATGCCTACTTTTAAATTATGAAGGTGAACTATTCAGACTTCCTAGATGCTGTCTAAACTTTAGATGATCTAAACTTGATCCTGAAAGTCATTTGCATGCAACTATATTCTGAATACTCCTAAATAAACTATATCATAACTTGGCAGTAAAAGTAATCACATATGAAGGACTCCATGCTCCGTCTGTCCATCTGCGAGGGATATGGATGTGGATTTGCCATTTTCTTTAAGCAGACACACCCAAAGCCATACCCAAAAAAGGTTTCTAAAGGCCATATTTTGAACTCAGCAATAGTTGATGAAAGAAAGGAAGAAAGAAAGGAAGGAAGGAAGAAAGAAAGAAAGATGGAAGAAAATAAAGAAAGAAAGAAAGAAAGAAAAAGAAAGAAAGAAAAAGAAAGAAAGAAAAAGAAAGAAAGAAGGAAAGAAAGAAAGAAAGGCTGTAGACATGAGCAATTGAGCTGTGTAATTTAATTTATAAATGGCCAAAAGACTAGGAATCTAGTAAGGAAAAGAAAGAAGTTTCTGATGAACTCATTTTCATAGGAATTCCTGAGTTATTAATTTATGAAAGAAGAAACAACTGTTTGCAGACAAAATGTTAAGATAAAATGTAAATACTTGATAGTAAATTTAAAGCTGAAAAAATTACCTATATGCTGACAATGTGACCCCTCCAAGTTTCTGACTTGTTTAATTATCCAGTAGAACACAATTTATAAGAAAATAATGTGAACTTGTTTAAACATGTATGGTGAGGGCATCTTGCCAGAATGAAATGATGTTCCCAGAATTACAAATCCAAAACAATTGAGATTAATATCATTATTTCTGAACTTGATTACGTTCTAATCTTTATGACCAGAGCTAGTCTGAGTTGTTTGTCCTTTTTGATACTTCAAATTCTTAAAATATTTTTGATATGGAAAAAAATATTTTAGGATGATTGTTCTCAATAACTTCAGGTTCTGCGTCATCACCAAAACAAGGCTATTTCCTGTGATATTTTGAATTCGTCCTTTTTTTTTTTCCAGAGCTTCAATGAAGATCCAGTTAATATTGCAAATGTCAAAATTATATTCTTTCTATAATTTAAAGAAACCATATTCAACACATTTATGTGCTTTGTGACACTTGTCCATGCCCACTGTTAATCTACTGTAAACAGACTGAATTAAAGTGATATGCCAAACTTAAAGTACAAATAGCACAAATTTCAAAGTTATTGATTTCTGACAGTGCTTGCAGGCATTAGGCAATGCTTTTTCAGACATCTGAAATAGCTGACTTGGGCACAGAGACATTGTATTGAAGGAAAGATGAAAATGTGTTGACTGCCCAGTCAATATTAATTTAAGATTGAGGTTTATATCTTTTTTGAAAGTGAAAAAAATAATTTTTAAAACTCCTTTCATCCCACAGGGGGAAAAAAAAGGAAAAAAAAATCCCTGCAGGAGGATATTTCTCCCCCAGAGGCATAACCAAAAGTGTTCTTCCTGCAAGATTTCTATTGATAACCACAAGTGCTCTTTCTATAAGATTTCTACTTTATGTGGATTGTCCCAGTTGATGGACATTGACTAAATATGTTAAAAAGAAGTGTCAAGCACACAGGAGATTCCCTCAGTCTAACTCTGTTGAGTATCTATATATAGCACTTATATATCTCTATAGCCAGGTTACTATACATATATGTATGCATATATATATATATGTATGTATATATATATACACATACATATATATTTTATATATATTATATACAGGGATCACTGAAAAGACTTAGACTTAATCCTTAGTTCTGAATCCTGGTAAGATGTTGGTATCCAAAATCTTGTGACATACACTTGCAATGCTGGCCCAGACTTGGCCAGTAAATTTGGAATATACCCAAGGAAAAATCTTCCAGTGGTTAGGGACAAACAGAGTCCTACACTTGGAGCTTTGTGATAAAGAACTAATAGAGTTGTGTTCCTGGTTTGAATAACCATGTCACTGGACTGCCAAAGCTATCTGCACAAGATTTTTTTTTTGGTATATAAATAGTATGTCTGTTTGTGAAACAAAAAACACAAACAAACAAAAACCTCTCTGAAATAAAACTATTTCTGAAATAATGCACTTGGTTCCTGAATTGAGTTCACTGTATTTTAAAGCCACTCAAGAACATTTTTATTTATCTAATGATTAAAGAAAAGTCACCTTTCCTGGGGAAGTCTAAAATGGATCCACTGAACCCATGCTTTTAAATCTCTCCCCAGTATAACCCATTTCTTAAAAACATTTGTCATATGGATATGGACCATCTCAATTCAGCTGTGGTATTACACAAGAAAGACAAGCCCGATCTGTAATGAACTAAGAATTTATTTCAGACTTAACAAGTCAAAGCGGAGGAAGTATTCTGAAGACTCTAGATATGTGTTGCATCAATGCTTGCTTTTCTTACCCCACAACTCTTGCCCAATTTGCTGTTCAGTGTCCCCATCTGAAAGAGGTGCCTATTCATTGCTAGGAAAGTAAGATTTTAAATTCCTTTCTGTTGTGAGAGAACAGAATCAAAACTTGCCTGTCCTGTGCTTCTACAATATCTCTGCCAGAATGTGCTCTGAGAGCTCCTAACACCACATGCCTTTCAGAGAGATCAGCTTTTGTCTTTTCGCTCTTCCTCAACCCAAATCACCATATTCTTAGCACATTTCAAGGTCTCAATCCAACACTTCTTCAGAGAAACACTTGGTAATTAAAATGAACACTGAAATACTGTACTGACTCCTTGTCAATCACATGTAGTAGGGTTCACTTCCCATCTTGTGGGTGGACTTATAAATTCAGTCCTGCTCTGATTTCCAACAGGGACCTTGAAAGGAGATGACTGAACACTTTGCTACTCAGCCCGAGGTGATCTGGGACACATGTACAGCACACAAGCAAAAGGACAAGATAACTAACTTCCTGCCGACAGACACTGGTGTCTCCTTAGAAGCAGGACTTTTTTGATCTCAGGAACGTAAAGGCTTGAAAGTACTTATGTGTGTATCAAAGTTTTCCTGTGGAATAAAGGGAAAGTAAGTGTTTGATAACAATAAGTTAGACAACAATAATAAGGAGGCTGGGGTTTGTAGAAAAGCCACTTAAAATGCTAAAAATTTGCTTTCAAAAATCCTCTATTTCTAACTGAAACTTAAAACAAGTAAACTTAAAATAATATCCTAGTTTTGGCAGTGTAGAGTCAGTAGCCAGTACAGTGCTGAGTTTGGAGTTAGGATGAGAATAATGTTGATAACATTATTCACTGATGTTTAGTTGTTGCTGAGCAGTGTTTTCACCAAGTCAAGGACTTTTTTTGCTCCTCACCCCACCCACCCCATCTGTGGGGAGGCCGGGGGTGCACAAGAAGCTTGGAGGGGACACAGCCAGGACCTTAACTGACCAAAGGGATATTCTATACCACAGGTAATCCTGCTCTGCATATACTGTAAGGGGAAAGCTGGCCAGGGCCTGCTGCTCAGGAACAGGTTGGACAGCAGTCAATCAGCAGCAAGCAATTGTTTTCATTTCCTTTGCTTGGCGTTTTTTGGGGTTTTATTTCTCCCTTTTTGTTATTTTCCTTATCATTCCAATTTATTATTATTATTTTAATTATTAAACTATTTTTATCTCAACCCATAAGTTTGCTTACTTTTACCCTTCCAATTCTCCCCCCCATCCCACAGGGGCAGGGGGAGTGAGGAAGCAGCTGTGCAGTGCTTAGTCACTGGCTGGGGTTAAACTACAACGATGACTCAACAGAAACTTTTCAGCTTAAGTTTAATCACACAGTTTATTGGGGGGGGGAGCTATTTTCAGCTGGATTTATGTATCAAAGATGATAACACAAAGAGCTACATTTTATTGCTGTTCCAGATGGTACTCGAAAGGCACTGAGCAGCATGAGAGAAACCATTCCCCGTCTATGAGGATTTAGAAAGTTCCGTATGCCAGGCAACTGCCAAATGTTTCTTACAAGATTCCATAGCTTGTAACACTGGTCTCCACAGAGGCAACTATAAGAAGAACAAAGAAAAACTGATTTGGTGATTTTGCTGTTTGCATCACTAGCAGTCAACTAAGCATTTGCTTCAGTCAAAGCACATGCTACATGGAGGACTGGAAGGTTTAGAGATACTAATTTTCTATATATGGTCCAGGCCACCTCTTCATTGAAAGATAATTTATCTTTCACTGAAGACATATATTATAATTATATATATAATATTATATATTTTTATAAAATCATCTATAGTTTATCTTAAAATATAATTTATCAAGATAGGACTCAAAAACCCAGATACAGACTGGATTTGACCTGACTTATTAATCTGCTATTTTATTTCTTTGACAAGAAATGAAAGGAGAGGGCCAGACTGAGTAGCAGTAGATTGCACTGTCATTTAGTAATCTGTGCTTTAAAAAAAAAAAAAACTTTCAAACTTCAGCTTCCTGGATTGCAAGAGATAAACCAGATCTCAGAACTGATACATCGATAAAACTGTATAGGTTATTAAAAGTAAACTGCACAGTTTCAAAGTACACTTATTCAGAATTCAAGAAGCAAGATGGAGATAAAATGAGTATCTTGTTTTTATTAGTGGCAAGAAAGATGTCAGCACAATCACTACAAGCATAAGTATGTCGGTAATTCACACTGAATTACCTAGTAGATTTTTAAGACCACTGCATCCTTTGTGTCCTCTAGATTGAGGATCCATATTTATGTAAAACAATCTTTAGAACTAACCATTATAAATACAATACATTTACATCCCATCTGATTGTATGCACTTAACTATGACAGGTGAGTTAGGAACCTAATTGCCATAGACCCCTTATACATTTAAAGAGATGAAGTAGATTTTATCAAGTCTGACAAACCTCAATCATTTGGTAAGAAGATGAGGCATCTATAAGTATATTAGTGTACTATCTAAGCTAGAAAGCCCTTAGAATCCTAATTAACAAAATATACTTTTTAAGTTCTTTGAGCTAGAATCACCAATTAAAGGGCTTTTTCTGCTATAAGGTCTCAGGAATCTCTGATCCACAAAAATGATCAATTTTTTTCTTTTTCAAAACTTACCAATACATATAAAGTATCCTTAACTGCCTCTTATTCAGCTTCACACTACTTCAAAAAAAGTAAAATTTTCTTATTCAAGGGAAACTCTTGAAAGGTCAGAAAAAGCAAACATTGAATCAAACATGTAATATACTGGCATAATGTCCTACATTACAGTCACATCCCCTTGTAACTCAGGAGAATAAAAGATTGAAAAATACTAGAGGACAGTAGAAGATATTAGTCATGAGATTTCCTGATCAATCACCTGCAAAAACAGGTATTTCATGAAGTAAAAACTCACATCCCTTTCCAGATAGTTTTAGAGAGGAATACAATACCCTCCATAACCCCAACCTATACGACTTAGAGAAAAAATACTTCCTAATCTCATTTAGGTGATCAGTTTAACCCTGAGCATGTAAGCAAGTATGCTCCAGGTGACACCTGACATCCTAAAAAACTGTCCCATTTTTACTTGCTGCCAATCTTACAGTTAAAGAAAGGGCAGTCCCCTTCTCCTATACTATGCACCAAGAAGGAACGTAAAAGTCCTGGTATATGCAGAATAGAAGAGTTGGCACAGGGACCAGTTAAAACATTTCTTTTTAAGGATCGTGTAAGGAAAGTACACAAACAAGTTTCCCATCAAGCTTGTCTGGCAATGTCAGTAAGTATCCAAAGCTTTATATCACAAACTTTATATTCTGACCCATGATCGCTTCACCATGTCACACATACACTTCTATTAATTTATAAATTTCCATCTGGAAGTAGTTCAGGTCCCTGCCTCCATGACCTTGTCTGTAAGCAGTTCCAGAGCTTTGCACAGATTGCCAAGAACCTTTCTTTTCAATTTCTCATTTATTCATAATTGTTTGTAAGTATCTGATCTTGAAATAGTGTTATCCTTTAACATAAAAGTTGTCTTGCCTCACATCTACCCCCACACATACTTATAAAGACATAACCATGTGCCCTTTCAAGCTTTGTTTTGCCAGATAATCTATTTTCGTCTCAGCTGAGAAAATAGGTACTCCTTTACCCTAACCATCCCACTCTGCACCTGCTGTGCATCAATGTGGGTCATGAGAACTGTAAATAATATTCTGAGACTTGTCTTACCAATGCCTTGTAAAGCAGTATTAACACTTTATTGTCTCCACTGAAAACCCTTCATCTAATATACCCTGAAACTGCTCTGAGGCCATGACATAATGATGGCTCACAGTCACACCACAGCTGATTAATGCATTAAACCTCTTCCCCTCACTATCGACAGCAATTATCAAGGCACTGGGTTATACCAAAAGAACATGATATTAATCCCCAAGCACCAAGCTCTGCTTTCCATACTATTAGGTTTCCATTTTGTCAGTCTATGAGGTCTTTTTTTTTATATATATACCAGTCATTCCAATTCTGTATCATCTCTTAATGCCATACCCATTCTCCTACTCCTGCCGAGTTCAAAAATACTAATTAAATCAGCGCCAAGATCAGTGCTAGAGGAATTCTACTATAAAACACCTTTGATTTTGATATGTCCATTTTTAACAGACCCATCTTTTAATAGAACCCTTTACTCAGTTCCTCTTCCACCTTCAATGCTTGCATTCAAGCTCATCTTCTCCACCTTCAATAACTTCCCACAACAAACAGTATACTGACTTATTTCAATCAAGGTAGATTAGGTCTACTGCATTACTCTTCTCTGGGACAATTATCTTATCAAATAAAGATATTAAGTTAGTCAGATATGATCTGTCCTTGATAAAGCCATGTTGTAGTTTTTCCCACTATCAATTTTCTTCTAGGTCCTTGATAATTTTTTCCTTCAAAATCTACTCTAAGATCTTGCTTGGTGTTGAGGTCAAACCATCATGCCTGCCTTTTATTTGACCACCTCTTTTCCTTTTCATGAATACAGGGAATAACTTTATTAGTCTTTAGTTGTATCGAGTTAGCCCTGAATTGAACAGATATAGGTAAAATCCCTGCTAATGCATTTGGTGCAAATCAGCATTCTGGGATCCTTTCAGTGCTCTGAAATGGGCACGGTTTAACCCTCTCCATTTTATGGCAGTGAGGAGGCAATGTTTAGCTGATAGCTCACTTATGGAAACTCCCATTGCTCTGTCTCCATTCCCTTCAGCACCTTTTTTCTATTCTTAGTCACTACATTATCCCCACTGTACTTAATCTCCATTTCATTCCTAGTATTCTGTTTCCTTACTTCTGTGCTCCCTTTTTACTAATCTGTCTGAAGAAGCATTTCATATTTGATTTAATTGTGCCAGCCAACCCAGCTCAATTCTTGGCCATGCTGGTATTTTTATATCACCCTTGCAAAGATCCATTATGAACTAGGAAAGGGTATGGGGTACGACACCAAGAAGACTGACACATTTCTGTCCATATATCCTTCAGGACTTCCCTGAAAAGTGATGCATAATTACACTAACTTCAACAAAGAGTATGGAGTACTGGCTACAACACAGAAATAATCTGCTAAATATTTAGGTGTGTTCACACTGATAGGACCTCATCTTTTTAAGCTTACAAATTTGCAAAAATCCTTCAAAGATCTTTCTGGATTGCTAGAGCCTTAAGAATTCACAGAGGACTGAGAATTTCCCAGATAAATATAAGAGGCTGAACTTAGTGTTTATCTTTATTCACTGGCAGAATTTTACACCAGACAAACTAAGAAAGGATAAATTATTAAACAATTAGACTGCAGATACTTTGAAGAAAAATAGACAGATGTAAAACACAAGTCAGCCTTGGTTTGTCACAAACAAACCATATCACACTTTTTACCTTCCCTCCCTGATACAGCAGCAGGCCATAAGGATCAGGGTGAAGCATTAAATGTGTTGCTCCTTGACATTGATGACACCGACAGTAGATTTGCACAATATCCTGTGTCATAGCCTCATAAGTAAACTGTAGGCCAAATCCAAATTGCTGCAAAATAAAAGGTCACACAATCTCATACACAGACCATTTTCATGGAGAGGATAGGTATGCCTTCAACCTGATCCACCATGATCCTGATCTCCCATGTGGTCCACAGTCCTCACCATTATCAGAGTGCATTGCTGATTGAAAAGTTGCTCTCTGTGAATAATCTTCAGTTTTCTCTTCAGGACTTCACAGAAGGGATCCCACAGGCATACTGAGCCAGGCATACTCTGTTCAGTGTTTTTAACATCTTGGAAGGTGGAACAGAGAGTGTATTTACCAAACGTGCACAACTCGGTGTATAGCATTGAGAAGGTGACAGAGGCTGGAGAAGTGGAAGAATGTGCTTTGGGGAGAAGATCAGAATTCAGAATACCAGGATGAATGGAAGATTGTGGAATATTTGCTTGGGGCAAGAGCAACAGGGTACACTTAATGACAATAAATCTAATGCACGCATGCAGGATAAGAAATGTCTGGCCAAGAAGCTGCCCAGAAGGAAAAGATCTGAGAACACCAAAGATGGAGAAGATGGAGAAAGAAACAAAGACAAGAGGCTAAGAAAATATGACTGATGCAGAAAGGCTGGAAGGAATTGGGTATGTTTATTGTAGACAATAAACACAGTATAGGGAGAGCCAGGCAGGGCAGCAATCTGAGAAGTTTTGCCCTTGCAGGAGTTCCCTGACCCCAGTGAGGCAGTGCCTGGTGCTCTCCTTCTGTCCTAACTCGACTGTTAAAACACAATCCCCTGCTGCGCTTTTCAGCCCTCCCTGCCTATGATTCTAATGTCATCTATTCAGTGTATCCTACTGGATTATTCCTGCAAGTAAAGATTTCAAATCTAAATATGTGTGTGCATCACTTCATCAGTAAGCCTTTTGATTAAAGAACTCTTCTTTTTTGTTTGGGTTGTTTGGGGGGTTTTTTCAGCACTGGAATACCTATCAGCATTCACAATCAACAACACTTGCTTCTAAACTGGTATTAAAGCTGTGTTTATTTCTTTTAGCAATGGAAGAGGAAGGTTAAAACCACCATCAACAGTAGCATAGATATGATACCATTTTTTTGAAAAAAATAAAGAGGAATAGGCCAAAACATATCTGAAAACAAATACGAAAACACTATGTGTTTTTCACTTTTATAAATTCTGCAGCCTCAGCTATGGATATTAATTTTGCATTCAAAGAACTGACTTAGTGCAGATATTTTAAATATTCTGACTTAATTCTCAAAATGGCAAAAAGTAATTATTTTAAAGGAAGCAACATTTTTGCTATTTATTCTAATTCACTTCTCTTATCTTCTTTCTCAAAAGACAGGCTGTAAAAAGAAAAACCCAGCAGAATTATTTGCACACTTTTCACACAATCTGTGAATAGACATATTTAAAGCTTCTGAAACAAAGTGACTGTAATACAATGCAAATTATTAATTTATGAATGTGGCACGATTGATAATACAGGCTTACCACAGCTGTGATTTTCTACTCTACTTGAATGTAATGCCTTTATTATCCTGCCTGTGTGCTGATTCCTGGCATCTGTATGCAGATGTGTGCCATGAAGCCTTTGAAAATTTCAGGATTAAAGACAGCTGATCTCCCAGAAGCATCAGTGGGAAGGAATATGGAAGGGATAGAAGCCCAACTATATGTTCTCCCTTTTTATGCCACCTTTAAAAAAGATGAAATTACAGTATAACATCTGTATCAATAGGCAGTTAAGTTTATATGGTGTTATTTGTTGTTGTTAAGTCTTCATTAAATATGTTCCTCTGCCCACAAAGGGCTGTACAGAAAGAAGAGGGCAGACTTTTATAGAGAGTTATTTATTAGATTGGATTTTACAAAGCAGCTTCTAAAACCTGCAGGTAGAACAAACCTTTTCCACAAGGTCCTCAAGGAAAGAAATACTGTGAAAACTATAGAGATTCTTTTGAAGGAGTAGGGATAGTGGCTTGTTTTATGAATAAAGAATTAGAATTTAGAATTTTCTTACAGAAGTTTGTCACTAAAAACCATCATCTGGCCCAGTTTTGATAAGAGGTTTTATGAGACTGTGCAGTTTCAGTACAGCAGGCTTTAAGATTCAGGATATATGTTTTGGTCAAACTGAGGCAGCCTTCCTCAAACAGGCAGTACTTCCTTGGTTTGGGCATTTGCATGGAATGTGGAATAATTTATACTACTGCCTAATTCAGCCCATGGGCATGTATCCAAATCTTCCAAATGTCTAAGGAAACTGTCATATTTTTAAGAAGGAACACAAATGGAACCATAAAATTAATCTTATGAAAACTATTAGCAGAGAACCCTAAAAGTAAAATGGACAACTCTTGGTTTCACAAGAGTTATTCATGATATGCAAAGGAACTCATTTGGCTTCAATGCCTATAGTGAAAGTATAAAAGTTTTCTAACCCAGCACTAAGTAACACTGCTGTTATGAATAAAGACAATAAAACCATTTCATATCAGTCATCTACATATATTATTTTTCCTACAAGTGCAGCATCAAGTAGAAATAGAGCTTAAACAAACACATTTTAAAATCTCCTGAAATGTTTTAGAAGAGATAATGATAGCAGCTCATCTAATACTATAGTAGGATTATATGGGAACTCCTGAGAATCAATTGAAATGGGAAATTATTACTTTCTGTGTTTCAGTGTCCATTAAGAATCTCTATAATTAAGATAAAATTTATGTGATAAAAAGAGATAAACTGGCATACTGGCATTATATGCTTATAGGAAACATATCTTATTTAATTGATTAAAATGAAGTCTTTTCAACAGACTGTTTCATTTCAATCCAAGGTGACATCTTTTGCATGAAAATCCCAATCCTCAAAATATTTCTTTAACAGCCTCTTTTTCAGAGGATTTAATGCCACCCATCTTCTTATAAGACATTACAACATAACGGATAATTCATTTACATTTCTGCTAATACAAAATGAAAAAAAACCCTCATATAAATGGAAGATACAAACAATTAAAATCTAAAAAGTAGTTATTCACTGTTTCTGTTGTATCTTCCACATGATGCCAACTTAGCGGTAATGAGTATTGATGTAAAGCAAGCTACAATTTCCCAGACAAATAATTAAGAAAATTCACTATAAAAATACAAATTCAAGGCTGTATTTTGCACTGTGATATGCACTCCAGATCTGAAAAATTCTTTCTCCATTAGACAAGTTACTACCCGTGTGCCAAGATAAATAAGAGCTCTGATAGATGTTTCAAATGAGAGTCTCATTTGTCACTTATCCAAATATTACAGAACGGAAGAGTATAAAAGTTTTAGGATAGACTCTTAGATCGAGTAAAAGAAACAACTGAAATATATTTAAGATTCCAAACCACTACAGGGGAACAATGTGGATACCTGTATAACTGCACAGTTACCAACCAGCAAAGAACGCAGGTGGTGTTTGATTCTGACCAAAGAAAGTCGAAAACTTAGATTTAAAACCATAAAAGAATAATCTTTGCTTTAGTAAGCCAAGGGGATCCAGTGAAGCCTTTCCAGATGGAATTAAACAAAATCTTGGATATAAGACTCAAACAGAGATATCACAATGCAAATAGCAGGCTCTGTCCTTATAAAGAACATCTGTTGTGAAGTTGTTTACATTCCTACCAAAGTGGAAAAGGGTATGCTAATGCTCCATTGCAGCCAGGCAAGTTAAGGGGGAATACAAAGTTACTTCTTAGTGGTGTTTAATAAACACACAGAGCTTTTCACTAACTCACTGTTTTGTCACCTGAAAAAACAAATAGGAATTTGCGGCAAAAAGAAACATTCTCATCTCTCTGTATCCATTTCCATAGAAGTTGTGAGGGGTTTATTTCTAAATTTTCAATTATTTTATATTTTATTATGTGAATTTGTAGTTTATTTCCTTCCTTTTACAAGGAAGAAACAGGGTGTTCATTCACGACTCCCCTGGTGAGCAGTCTAATAGAAACTGAGAGCTTCCAGCCTGTGGGACAGCACTTTGCTCTCCCTCTTCCAGAGATAAAAACTAGACTGTTTTCAGCCTGAGTTCCTCAGGAAATTTGAGATAGGTCATAAATTATAGGTTATTCCTGCATCTTAATATTCCCCTTCCCTGTTTTCCTGCTCTAGGTTTCAGTAGTTGAGTTCTGGTTTTGTTATTTTTTTCTTCCATTTCTTTTATTAATAGGAACTCAAATATACTCACACAGAAACCACCAAGAGGTTGTTCTGCTGCTCCTGTGCCTCCCCCATTCCACCCATCCCGGGAGACAGGCAATGGAAGAGATAGAGCAGCTCCATCCTACCCTGCCATGCAATGGATGGACAGCCAGAGCAGAACCACGACACAAAATGTTCTTGATTTACATTGAAAACACTTTATTTTATGTTACCAGTTTACACTGCTTGCTGAATTTTAACAGCGAAGTTTTAAACGGTAGAGCTACAGCCTTGATTTTAAAAAGTGACACTGTAAAATGAATTTTTAATAAGTCTGTGATTTTTTTATGCATACTTGTGACAAATAATTACTGGGTTTCTACTATTTGTGTTCTCTCTCTGATAGCATTGCTGCTTAGCACTGCATTCCAAGTGGTTAGTGAACTTCCTTTCTTTTTTTTCCTCAATACATGTACACACACAGACACACAGATACGTTATTTCCCATAAAAGAAACAGCACTTCAGCACTGAACACAAAATGGCAGTGGCGAATTTATGCCACGGAACATTTTGGCTTTATTCCTTCATGTAAGGTAGAAAAAAGTTACTGCAAAAATAGATGTCAAATACAAAGACCACCAACAGGAAAGGGAGAGCAGAGAGATGTAGTTTGGTAAGAAGGTTTGCTATAAATAAAGCATTTCAAAAGTAAACAGTGTAGTTTGTATATGGAAAAATAATACTAACAACGCTTAAGACCAAAAGAGGACATTTATTTGTAACTATAATCCTACAATTTCTAGCTTTTACTATAAATTTTTTATGGTGAAGACCATATTGCATCATCTGACTTTTACCCTGCTGCTTCTTTACTTTTGCCTCTTTAATTTTTGTCTTTTGGAAAAACAATTTTTGAAACAATCTGAGTACATATGATTTAGAAATAAATTACAGTAATGATTTTTTATACTGACTTGAAATTACAAAGAAAATCTTTCTTTTCTTCTTCCTACACAAACTAGAGAAGAAACTTTTAGAAGAAACTTCACTATTAGCACAGCAGCCTGATTACAAAGGGCAATTACTAATTTTGAAGAACACTAAAAAGACATGACCTGATTACAGCACAGTGATTAAGATACAGATACAGATTAAGATTAGGATGTACTGATATGACCGAGAGAATGAAATTAAAGTCACCTTTCTAACAGCTAGTGATTTAGAAGAGATCTTATACTTGGCAAAAGTTGGAGTTGAGTGAAGGTAATGCACATTTTATTTTCATTCTGAAACATTCAGGTTCATCCATCTCACCCATTTTCATGGAAGTCAGGCCTTGATCCTAATTCTGAAATCACTTGTATATGTTTCACATATGTGGTTCAATTTATATAATCCTGAGTTGTTATTGAGTTATTTACCATGTAAAAATCAAGCACATGGCAAATAGCTGAAGGAGTCAAAAGCTCTGAAGCTAAAGTCAAATACATGTCCCATTTTGAACTTTTTTGGCCTCTGAAGGAAACTCTTACAGAACTGTTAATCTTGCTGAATGGTCATTCTCAGACAGTGAGAAGTACAGTTGGAGTCAGACTCTTCTTTCTAGGGAGAGCAGCTCCTTTGCCATAATTAGAGGCACTGAAGCACCCTCCACAAAACACAGTTGTTCCTTTAATAAGTGAGACCGAACACTATCCCAGCCTACAGCAGCTTTCTCAGTTTGAAACACAAAAGCAGTCAAGTCTCAAAAACTTCAAAGAAAGCTTTTCATTTTATTTTCTCCTTGATCCCCTGATAGAGCAGTTCATTTTCTTGAATTTTGTAAAATGACTTTTTCACTCATCAGACCTGTGTAACAAATCACTGTCTCAATCACCAAATGTTCCTGTTTGACTCATCCGCCTTTCCTTTGGCCTTTGGGTAGGAAGCTTCACTTCTGAAACATTTTCTAAATTCACTTTTGTGAACTCCTCTCCGTCAGTTGCACTTTGTTCCATTTTAAAAAATAATTGCATTTCCTGCAACATAATGTGCTAGTTTCTGGGGTTTAAATTTCATTAGAACCCACATTTTCTTTCCTAGATAGAGCAATGTCTTTCCTTTTAAAAACACCATTTTATAGCAGACTATCAGCTATAACATAGCGCCTTTTAAGCAGTAAATGCTATAGCATAACATTTTTCCAGAATTCTCAGTTTCAGTCTGCTAACTTAGAACAGCTTTTTTATTAATAAGACATCTGTACTCTCATGTATATTGTTTTGCTTTTGATGTTCAAAGATTTTCTCTTTCTAATTTCTGAACTTTGCTGCAGCAGTCTATGCTGAGACGGTATCTCCTCTGAGGAAATGTCTATAACAATACAGGAATGTCAATAATCCTAATCTTTTGCAATGTTAAAAAGGCTGGAAATCTATAAAGTTCCATTCCTCCAGGCTTTTTCTGCCTCAAAGCAAATAGGCCAACTTCACTTAGTTATTCCCTGCAGAGAGTGTAGTCAATCCTTTCCAAGATGAAGAAGCAAACCCTGTAATAGGAATTATATTTTCAACCAGGTACTTACATTTCCAAGTATATCAAGTAACATACAAACCAGAGCGTTACAGGAGCTCCAAGCAGAGTAAACATACGCTCCAGAAGAGCGTAGAATGGGCTGTGCTGTGATCTTTGCTTGCTGGGACTACCTGGAACAGAAACTCTGCCCATTTTACATTCATGGTGAAATGCAGCCAAGCTGAGTCTGATCCCTGTAAGTTCTATGGAGGCAGATTTACCTTGTTCTTCTGTGTGATAGCAGATTTTAGCCTACTTCCTTAGCTGCTCAGCTTAGACATCAGTCTTCAAAAGATAAGTAAATCTGAGCTGATGCAACTTTTGGAAAGGACAGTGATCACTCCATAGAAGAAGGAAGAGGTAAAGAAGAACAGCTTCTGGACGACAGAAAACCAGAATAAAGCACATGTTCCCAGAGAAATAAAGAAGTCAGAGCTGTTTGATCAAAACTCCCCAGATGCTGAGCCAGAACCAGTTTCACAGATGTGCCCAAGTTTGACATGATTCAGTGTCACCTGCTTTTTCCCTCAACAATTATCTTCCTTCTCCTGCTCCTACTGTAGCTTCCCTGCCTGCTCGTTTCCACTCGCTGTTTCCCACGTGGGCTCCCCCAGCCAGTCACCCACATTTTCCTCTGCCCGAGGTTTCCTCTCAGTCCCCCGCTTTCTGCAGCCCTCACCTCCCCTTGTGTCCCCTCTTCCCCCTCAGCCATGTCCCGTCTGCCCTGGTCTCTCCCTTCTGTTCGCAGCCCCAGGGAGGCGGAGGCCGAGGGCAGAGCGCTGAGGGCAGAGAGCTGAGGGCAGGGCGGTGAGGGCAGAGCGCTGAGGGCAGGGCGGTGAGGGCAGACCGAGCCTCACCTTCCTGCGGGCACCACAGCCCTCACCAGCCCGCCCTCACAAAGTCAGCACGGGCTCCACGAGAAGGCAGAAATGAACCTGGATGCTTTGTTCCAGCAAATACAGTTCACAGAGAAGCAGGCGAGGGAGAAGAGGCACTTCATCCAGCAAGGTCGGCCCCGTGGCCGCCGTCCTGAGGGGCGGGCGGCGGCACCGACCACCCCGAATGGCCTCTCCATTCCCAGGGTGTCCTGAGGGGACTTGTGTCAGGGAAAGCCGGGGTGGCCGCTTCTTGCTAAACGGCATGTTTCTATAAGAATGTAACTTTTACAAACCGAGTAAACATTCTTACAGGTTTTTGTTTGATGTTGCAGCTAAATGTGACATAAACAGAAGCTATGAAAAAATTAACCAAATAAAAGAAGAGCTGAGCGCTGCAAAAGTTAACTTAGAAACTAAGGTAAGCAGGCATATTTAGAGTGTACATAATAATGAAATACATTATGTTTACAAATATATGACCTTTCAGGAATAGATTCATAAGCACTTTCAAGGAGTGTGCTTCACTTGCTGAGTAATACAGCATTGAGAAAACTTACACTGCACATTCCTGTAGTGAAAAAAGGCAACATCCTTCCTCTCACAAATCTCACCCTTTGGGCTGGCCCCTGGCTGTGTTCAGGGACTTGCTCGGCTCAAGGTTAGGAACGTTTCCAGATAATGCTTCCAAAATCTGGAAACTCTGGAATCAGGACATGTGCACAGGCAAGTCACTCCTTCTCCACAGACAGAGCTCGGCAAGGAGCACATCACCACGGACGGGTCACTGCATGCACAAGATACGGCCACCAGCTGTGGGCAGGCTGACTGTGGGGGTGTGGTGTGAGATTTCCTGCTTTAACAGTCCTGAAACTTGTTACAGCGTTTCCTTCAGTGCCCAAAAGGCTTTTCTTGGTTGCCTGATGTGTTTCACTAGCAGCCTTCCACAGGAAAAAATATATGGAAACATTCCCTGTGTTTACTTCACAGGACCCTGAATCATACACCGAAGACCTTTCTGTAAGCCCAGGCTCACAGTTAAGGCTTACAAGACCTAAGGTTTTTTCTAAGGATGCCAAAGACAGAGGAAAGTTTCTAAATCTATTTAGTGATTTTATTACTCTTTCCATTTAATCAGACTGCAGATGTATTTTCAGATTAAGCTTCCAGAGCTTTTCACCAATAACACCTGTAGTTGCAAATTATTTGAAAATCCATTTGGTTCTGTCTGAAAAATGAAGTTTAAATACCATCCCTGGTGCTCTTAAGTGTCTGTGCTTACAGAATATGTATTCACAACAGGAAAGGATTTGGAGCCTCCTTTGAAGTCAGAACTGTTGTATCCTATCACTTAAATAAACAACTTCAAGAACATTTGGGGGATTGCCTCACCTAGTTGTGAAAATAAATGTTTGGAGGTTGATTTTCGTCCTTCCAAACACAAGCTCTTCTGCCTTTTGTGAAGGATTATGTAGTATATATAATAAATATCAACATCACTGATCATAATAAAAAAGAACTCATTTACAAATATTTACTGGCTGTAAATTCAGACTATAATCATGCAAGCAGTTATTCACGTGCTCACATTTATGCATGTAACGATCTCAGAGCCCAAAGGTGCTTTAAAATAGTAACTTATTTAGCCAACACAGATTATATCTGGATATTGCTTGTTAGGTGAAGTCCTCTGTAGTCTTACTCATAAATTTATTTATGAACATTACAATTTTATGTTTATACTACTAATTTGTTGTTGATGCAGTGTGATTTATAATCAAGGTTCATGTGGTAGGTATAGAAGGTCCCAAGAGTAGAGCCATTATTGTAAATGACTAATGGGAAGAGCTGAAGAACCATTCCTAATTAAATTTTATGTGCTTTACTGACCAGGATTAATAATATTCTCACTGATGTCCACAAAAATATATTTTGCTTGCTTGCTTAGTCTGACATGGATTAATTTATAGATAGGAAATGATACAGAAAAGTAGTGGAATAGGAAAATACATTTCAATCAGACTGTATTTAGGTTTAAAGATTATATAGTTATGGACATTATTTAAAGTAATTTCTTTTTCAGTACAGGAATCAGGTTTACATATGTCTACAATAGTTCATGCAATTCAAATAATATTAAATAATGCTGTTCAGCTAATGCTGTTCAATTTGTCCTGAACAAAATAACTGCAGTTCTTTATAATCAGACATATCCAACCACATGCATGCTCAGCAGCTGATGCTTGACCAAGCAGATGAGACTGAGTTCAAAGGTTTTTTGACATCTATTTCACAGACACTGCCTGTGGTCAATCAAAGAGTCCTAGGAAGTGCAATTTTTCCCTCTTTTCTGTAAAATCAGGTAGCATGTAATTAGAACCCGAATTATAACATTTTGCAGTTCATAGCTCAATGATTTCTTTAAAAAAATTGGTTGCAAATGCATAGATTAAGTTGGCATCTTACAGATGGAGCAACTACACTGCAGCTCGTTACGTTCGATAATACAAATACAGTGGTATAAGACCATCTACTCCTTTGAATTAATATGTAAAATAAATTCTCCTGAGGCAAGCACTTCCTGGACACTTAGCATGCTGGACATATCAGGGATAAGGAAAAACTCTGGTCCTGTCCTTCCCAACTCTCACATTCTGATTTTAGGGCATTTTCATTCCACTATCCTCCTGTTTTGATCAGATGCACTTCTTGATTTGTGCCCTCTCCAAAATCATCTACATTGTTTAATTTTAAAATCTTTTCACTTTTACCACTTTAATACCACTCTTATTTGGTCTTTTCTGCTTCTACACACACAAACAGTCACGTTATCAGCCTGACTATTCAGTTTACTTCCTGATACTTACCCTGTGCCTTTACAGTCTGTGGGCACTTCTGCTAACTTTACTTTCCCTACTCATTGCTGAGTATTACAGTCTGAGTCATTCTCTTGACTCACTTCAAGAGAACTTCATCAGATGAATGGTTTTCATCCTTTAAGACTCTTCAACACTTACCTGTTTTCTATTTATCTGTTATTATAGTTTATTCCACCGTGTATCTTAGCTTAGGTTAGACGATATAGTAGATGTGCTGGAAAATTGAGAAGAACTCCTCAGCAAATTTTGAAAATGTAGTGGTTGAACAGCATACTCTTCTATCAGATAAATTAATGGTTAAAAGTAATAAAACTCAAAATAAATCTCTATGCAAAATTGAAGTTTGGGGCTTTGGGTGGTTATGGTCAAACCATCTCTAATCAATGAGCTGATTTCCATTACACTTTCTTGGCTAAAAATTCCGGAAATTGTGCTCAGAAAAATATGAGCTTATCCCTCCTTCCTTCACATTTGCCACAGTGGCATTGCAGAGTTGGTGACATGTACAGCCATTCAGTCAAAACTACAGTGTTGGACCACTGTCCCTCTAATATTATTGTCTGGTTTGGCAGGTGATGAGCTTTACACAGTTAGATGGAGGACACTGTCCTGTGTTGCATAAAAGATCCCCTGTGGTCAAGACTTTTCCTGGTTTTAACCTGAAAAAATATCTCCTGAATCAAGCAGACTTTAAATTGCCATTCTAGATAGACAGACCACCACTAAATGTCTCCTTTAAAGAAAGAAGATTTTGAAAAGCTTTGTGGTATCCTGCAAGATAAGTGGGGGGCAAAAGAAAGAGCTGTTATGGTTTTGCTAGCCCAGCAGCTAGGGCAGCTGTGTTTTAACTGTACAATATCAAAGTATATGAAACAATAAAACAATAACCTTACTTCTTAACTTTTTTTTTTTTTCTCTTGGAAGGTTCAGCATCTGTCAGAAAAGCAGTTCTACTTAGAAATTCTGAAGAAACGTGAAGATAGCTTAGAAAAACAGAAAGCTGAACTTATTAATCAAAAAAGCAGTCTTCTTAAAATCTTGGTGTGTTTCCAGCTATGGTGTTTAGAGAGCTCTTTTCTACTCGGCAAGAGCAATCAGCTTTAAAATTTGAAAATCTGGAAGACCTAATATTCTAAATCAGGAAATTTTTTTTTTGCTTTAGCTTATATAACAACGTAAATGTAGATAAATTATCACTTTTAATTGAAACCATGATCTAAGGTAGTGTATGCTGCGGTTTATCTACAAAGCTGATTTAACCTTCTTGACTTCGTTTTCTAATGTTTGCTGCTGTGTGACTGAAGTCCAATTCTGGTAGATTATTTACTCTTAAAAGTAAACTAGGAAAGCCTCACCTTAAGTTTGGTTGGCTCATCCACAATCAAACAGATTGAGAAGGATCAAAGCAAAAACCCAGGGAGACCCACACCATATTTTAGCAATCCTGAGGTGCCACACAATCTCTGATGGCAGACACACCTAACCACCTCTTCAAAGGTAGCTGCTTACAACAGACAAGAAGTTTTTCAGTTCTCTCATATGCCAACCTGAATATTGCCTTCCTCTTACTTCCCTGTGCATCCTTGGATCTGTACGAAGGAAGAAATGCCAGAGGAGTAGTCTTCTCTGCGTATGTATCTGCACTTTAAATGTTCAGCAGAGCTAAATTTCAAATGTTCAGTCCAAATCACCGATATTAACCCTAAATCTTTAGGCAGATATCTTCTTAATTGAGTGATATTTCTGCAGCACCCAAAGTATTCCCAATATATGTGTGAAGTTTCTTTTAATTGGAGCCGGTCAAGTTTGATATATGGGTTATCATTTTTTTTTCCTTTATATAGGGGACATTTCATTTTATTTGACTTAGCAATCAATTAAGACTTCTTAAAAGAAATTGAATATAACCTTTCTTGTTTGAATGGGTTTTTTTCCAGAAAATCAAACAGTAATTTCCTATCAACTATAGCTTTCTTGGTAGTTATTGAGGGAGTTAAAGTAAGTCTGGGTTCTGCAGAGGAATAAACAACACCTTGCTTTAAATTAATAACAATCTAAAAAAAAGGAACAGCCATGCTAGGCTACAGACTTTAAACAGAACTTTCTACTAATTTCAGTAAAATAGTTGAACCAAGTAACTGTTGCTGCAATTGTGGGAGACAAGGTAGCGATTTTTAACATGCTTTATTATTAAGAATATATCCTTCATTTTTACAGGGGAAAAAAAAGAAAGTTGAAACTACAGACATAATGGTAGAGCTGTAGACCATTTTCATGTTCTTATAAGTCAGGAAATGATTTACTTTTACATTTATTTATTTTTGGTTTTTTATTTATATTATACTACAAATTTAAGGGTAGAAACAACAGTGTGTTTCAGTCTGCCTAGCCTAACAAAGACTTCCTTTTTTTTTTCACCTGAACATTCAATATTCCCTTTCTTTTTTTCAGACAGATGCAAAGAGAAAAATTGCTGAAGAGGAAGATAATTTTACCAGAGAAGTAACAGAGTTTAACAATGAATATGGACTAACAAGTAACAGAGATCTTATGATTAAAAAAAAAGTCAAGGCTGAAATAAAGGATTTAGAGAATGAGGCAGCGCTGCTGAAAAATGGTAAGCCTTATATTAAACTAGTGTATCTTGGATTAATACAAATCAGTAAAATATAACTATGCAAACCAGTACTTTTAATTCCATTCCCTTGCAGAAGGGTCTCCTGATGTCTAATGTCAGTCAGCACAGAGGTGCTCTGCCATAGACAGTGACTGGTTTTGGTTAGAATCCTCTATGGATGAGTTCTGTACATGTCCTTAGCTTCAAAAGAATTGCACACACAAATGTCTCGCAGTAGAACTTGATCTTTAAGACACAGAGTATGAGATCTCTCAGAACACAGGGTCAGACTTAAAAGCAGTCCTTCTGCAAGGAAATAGGGGTCGTCATGGATCACGAGCTGAACATGAGTTAATGACATGAGAATGCCAACACCACACTGAGACATAAACATAATTCTGATCTCTAAGACATGGAAAATAATTTTTCACTCTCTTTGGGGCAGTTAAGCTCTTAGCTGGAGTACTGTGCTCCTCGTTTTGATGTTAAACTCTAAGAAAAGATGTGGACCAGCTGGAGAGAATCCACATGGGACCAGTGAGAGTGATCAGAGTTCTGGAGCACATGAGAAAGAAGAAAATGAAAGAATTGTGACTATCAACCTATTAAGGAAAAGATTGATGAAATATGAATATCAGTCTTCAAATTATTAAAGGATCCTGTAAAAAGGAAATTAATATATTCTGCATATCTATAGTGAACTGAATAAAAAGTAACAAGTGTAAAACACAATAAGAGAGAGTCTGTCTGACTGTTTAGAAGTCTTTCCAGGAACAATGAACTGAAACACTCTGCCCTAGGAGATTCCATTATCAAAGGAATTAGGGGTCTTCACTATCAAAGGTCTTTAAAAACAGGATAGACAAGCATCTGTCAGAAATGGCAGAGGTACAGCTGATCCTGCCTTCAGGAGAAGGAATGCAGTAGATGACCCCTCAAAGTCCTTTCCAGTCTCATGATTTGTCAAACACCAGCACTTCCAATTCCTAATATCTGCTGTAAAGTTACTGAAACAGGACTATCCATTTGAGTCTGCACTTGGTAGTACCTTCTTTCTTATTTCTTGTTGCTATGATTCTAATCTACAACTGGAAAAAGTCTATATTTGGTGGCAAGTGCTACTCTTAGCAATTAATTTTTACATATTCAGACAGATCTGGGCAGTTAAATGATTAGTAGGACCTGAAGGGGGACTAACATTCTTCTCTAGGTTCAGTTGCTGTCATGATTCCACCCTTTATTTGCACCTTTTTTGAGGTACAATTTCCTGTCTTTGGTCTGCTACAGTCCTGAGCACAGTGACAACACTGAAGTGAAAAGTTTAAGTAACTCTTAACATGGAAATTATGCAAGGACCTCCAGTTGTTAGAAAAACAATCACAATTCATTCCAGATGCTGTCAATAGTCAGGCTCAAATATCCATAAGACTAAACAAATTAAGTGGGTTTTTTTCAGTCCTGCTGAGAGGGGTCTGTTCTCCACCTATTCAATGAGTCATCTTCCTTTCTTTATAGCTGAAGTAACTCTAAAGCAAAACATTCTTTTTCTGCCCAGACAACAAAATATGTTGAACATCTTAATAACAATAAAAACCATTTTCTTTCATAGGTATGAATGCACTGTATGACCTATAATTTCTCGTGAATTGTGTTTTATATGACTGATTTTAGTTTATTTTTGTTTTATATTCAAGGTTCTTTTTCACTAGCTGAATATTGATAGAAGTAGTTAAGAATATTTAAGATTGTATCATGAATGCTAAAACTGCAATGTATTTTAATTTAAATGTATTTTTTCTTAGAAATGGAGTCAATGGAACACAAAAATGTTCAGTTAAATGCACTCCAGCTGCAGAAGAATGAGTTAAAGCAGGATTTATTTACTCTCCAAAGTGAACTCAAAGGTGTGCCTGATAATTACTTGTTATGATAATTACTTCTGCTTGACAAAGGCTTTTGAAAAATCTTTTCAGTCAAGTTTCTTTTCTCAAGAAAAAGAAATCATAGTAACAAGATTTTAATTAATTTTTACAATATGTAATACATAATTTTTAAACATGGCTATAATAAATATTATGGATTTCAATGAGATTTATTTTGAATGCCACTGATACTGAGGTCTAGAGATTCGCTGAATCATGAGCTATAAATATAAAAAAGAAATATTTGTTTTTGCTGGTAAGTCATGTACTTAAATGGAGAATTTGGTGTTTCTAAGTGCACTTAAAATCAATATAAATATTGTTTTAAACCCATTAACCTATAATTAAAGAATGTCACTAAAATTCAAATGTTTTAAAAGCAATGTGGCTTGGACTGAGAAAGACAGGTTTGTCCTGGGTGCTAAACCTCTGAGTCATAAATTCAACTGTCTTCTGTTTACTGACATTTGTGTGTTCTTGTATGGAAGTCTGTGCATAAAAAAGGACATCTAGGAGGGGTGTCAAGTACTCAGCAAACTCTATAAATGAAAAGGCTAAAAAGATACAGAAGGAACCACAAAAAGTTCTGTGTCAAAGGTGATCAGAGCAATAGGAATAATTTTGAAATCTGAATTAAAAAATGTAATCTAGAGCCTTTTAGTAACCTTTTTACAAATATATAAGTAACATGTCACAGTAAGAGCTAAGGAAAGCAGTAAATGTGATCATAAATTGTTTGAGAAAGGGAGTGAAACTTTCCAGATTGCAATATGCAATTTCAATAATAATAAAATAATTAATGTTTTTTATTTAGATGCCTTTTCCCTTCAAACAGTTGCATGAAGAAATATTAGAAAATATAAATTTAGAAAATGTAGAAAGTCTTTGAATATGGATGATTAATATATATTTATAAAGTGATTCTAATTTCATGTTTAGAGCTTGAGAAAGTAATCAGGGAGGCTGAAAGAATGACGAAAGATTTAGAAGCAGAAAAAGTCCAAGTAACTGAAAAACCTCAGACTGATCCTGAATGTTTAAGGTAAGAGTCTCGTGTTAATGAGTTCCTAAATTTGATTTTAGACCTGTAACTGCAGACTAATCCTGGTGGCAATGACTATTTTACCTTTCCTGTACAATATTGCTTTGAAATCAGAAGAACCATTCATTTTTTATTAGAGAAGACAAATTCCTGCTGTTTATTACAGCATTTCACGCTTACATGCATACTCAAAGGAACTAAAAAATGGAAGAGTTTGCAGGGATGTCAGTCAGACTTGGAGGAAGAACAAAAGACTGCTGCTTCCACAGGGTGGAAGACCAATTCTTAAGTTCTTGTAAAAATGGTGGTGGTGCACAAAGTACTGATGAACTGCCCAGTGCTAAAGGCATCTCTGCTGCTGGGCTGCACAGAGCCCGCTTGCAATGGGATGGGTTGGCCACAGTAACCTCCTTGGGTCAGCTGGGCCCTGTGCTGAAGCTACTAAATGCAGATTTTTCTCTCTGATCTCTACCAGTTCCAGTTTGCCTTCCAATTAAGCCAGTTTAGATCAAAATTTTGAAGACTTAGCCAAGACACAAGACCTTGCACAGTCTCCCTTAACAGTGACTGTTGCTTCTTGGGAACTGAGTGGTAATGACTCATTTCTTGTCAGTTTGCTTAAGTGAGACAATTAGATTTTCACTTTACAGAAAATAATGTAATTTTTTTTTAAAAAAAAAGATTCCAGTGCAGAAAGCCCCATATCACAGAACTGTCCATCTTTTTTCTGTCTTATGATGTTCCAGATGAAAGTGCCTGTGGATATTTAAAAATATTGAATAGGCAATGCAAAGAAACTCCTTCTGGAAAAGCTGGTCTGAAAGATTCTCTAACAGAAGTTGTTAAGGAAAATATAACTGTTATTACCATCGTGGGTTTTTTTCCTATATATTGCTAAGCTTTTGACAAAAATAAATAAATATAACGTGGGGGTTTTTTTCTGAAAACTTTCAGTGGAAAGTTATAACTTTGCAGAGAACCCTGAGCAATTTTCTGAAAGACGATTTGGTAATGGCCCATTTTTTGCTGAATATCGGTTTTTGAAAGAAAATGATATATCAGCCCTATTACTAACTCTCTTCAACCTCTTACATGGTGTTGAGACATGGCCAAAATTCCCTCAGCATAAAAATTAATTAGCTCACAATCCTGCATACAGCAGCAAAAAATTTGCATTCAACATATACATAGAAGACACAGTGTAAATAATAATAGCAGCAACGATTCTTTAGGACAGCATGTTATAATTCACTTGTTTACATTATTCATTCAATCGTGATATATTAGGGTTTGTGATACATGAGGTTGTCACCTTCCTTCTAAATAACAGACTTCCCTTGGAGTAGTTTACTGCCATGGTGCCACTGAATATTGAAATTGGTGTAATTAGTTTTCTGTAACAGGTTTCCTTTGTGTAAGGTACAGAAGTAACAAACATTATGTTACTTTAAGTTCCCAGCTCTGCCACTGAGATCCTAGGGCTCAATCAAATCCATATATGTCTGCCTTTCTATGTAGTGAAAGTAACTCATAGGTCTGCAGAACGATACTTTGGTTTTATCTGGGTGGAAAACGTGGATAAAACATACTAAATTCTATTAACTGCAAAATCAGCAAGTGCCATTTACAACCAAAGCAAGGAGGAGGATGATATTTTCTTGTTTAATGAAATGCCTTCTTTTGTGGTCAAGATAAGATTACATTATTTGATAATTGCATGTAGTGCAAAATATAAACTGCTGCTGCTGCTATGACTAATATCACAAAATGCAAGAGATTCTTGAAGTGTAATAATATATTGAATACATTTTCTTTACATTGAAATACTTTTTCATTTCAGATACTGGAAAAAATTTAGGACGGATTTGCCTAAATCATACTTTTATCTTGCACTTGCTTTTGATCAGAAAAGCTCAGTGCTTTATAGAGAGAGAGAGATAGCCCTGAATAAGTGAACTCAAATGCCAGAAGCAACATAGATATGCTACTGTACTTCCATGTCAGCACTAATAGATTCTGCTTTTCTGTAGAGCTAGTCAGGCAATCCTCATTTGTCTACCTCTCTCTGTCATAGTGCTGTGCTCTTTAGAATCATCCCAAACTCTTATCAGACTCATACAACTCTAGCAATTCTTTTTTTTTTTTTCTCTTCTTTAACATAACCTACCCATCACTCCTTGATTTGGACTACTGAATTAAGAGAATGAAAGGGGGGGCTTTAAAGTATTACATGCTATAAATATTGCAGTGTATAAATAGTCCCCCAGGAGGTACCTGCTCGCTTTCCAGTACCTACAAGGATACCATCAAGAAGATGGAGCCAGGACCTGCACAGTGCTGCACAGTAGGACAACAAAAGGCAAAAAGCAGAAGTTGAAACAAGAAGATTCAGAATGAATTTAAGGAAAAACATTTTTATCATGAGGACAGTGTAAGCAAAGGAAAAGGTTGGCCAGAGAGGTTGCATAGCTTTCATCCTTGAAGGTTCTCCTTGAGATATATGCATATACCAGTGTACATATCTTAACAGGAGTCAATTTTGGCCATGTTAAAATCGATGTGATTGAACCTACTGTGTCAGAGAAACAACCCTTTTTAGCCTAACAAGATTAGGGTTTTTTTCCCCATACAAAATTTATTGCAAGAATAGAATTCTAGGTTTTGCTGAAAATCATTTTTATTACATATAAAGATGATAATATTTTGGCACAAGTAATGTGGATCAAAAATACGTATTTTTTTCTATGAAATAAGCACAAAATTTGATTCTCTTTTTACAGAGCTGGAAAGCACATTGCTCTTTAAATGGCAAAAATACCAATGTTTTTAATGCTTCCTTAGAACAAATGTGAGAGACAGGCAGCATCAATAACCTGATATATGTAGCTCCCTGATCACCCTGCAAGTCTGTTACTGTATCACATTCCTAGTTCCAGCTTAAAAATCAATATCAAAAGTAGCTGGCAAGGCAAGAATCTTCATTACAATTAAGTGTATATCTAAAAGTAAATTGTGTTTCAGTGTAGCCAGCTAATTCAAATTACAGCAATTCATCTTTGATCTGAGAAAAATGTCCTATACCACGTCTGCAGTTTCATAAAATTTCTCTCAAATCCATCAAAGAATTACAAAAGGTCATGAGAAACACACAGGGGTAATTCTCAAAGCTGTTGATGCTGCAGTTAGAGGCTTGTTTTAATACACACCGGATACAGAAAAAAGGTAACCAAAATTTGAATGTTAAGCACAGATACAGTTATGGGTGAGACACTGTACCCTCTTACTCAAAGCAGGCACTCTGGGCAATGCCAGTGTCAAGATACAGGCCCATAATTCAGAGAAACATTTAAGAAAAGAAGGCTTTTTTTTTTTTCCTGAAGAGATCTGCAATTAAGATCAAAAGCTTTATTTTAATCATCTTTTCTGCCAATGCCAACCCCAAACACAAAACAGCAGGAAAGAACTTTGGCATCAGCTCTCTTGAGTCCCATTTCCCTGGCAGGTAGCAAGTAGCATCACTTGAGTGGAACAACTCAGGAGTCAAGCAGAGACTAACTGATGCCAGTAAATTCTTAACTATGTCATTTCACTATTATATTAATTGTAATTACTGTATTAATTATTTATCTTCTTTCACATTTTAATTTTAAATTTTTGTGTTGCCTTAAGTAAAGCAGCCTAGAAATAATTTTAATCGAGGCTCATTTAGACTAACAACAGAACATTTCTACCTAAAACTGATATTTTTCACACTATTTAAAAGGTAGACTGAGGATAAAATGTTTCTTTGAAACCTGAATCTCTCTTCTGCTTCAGAAAAGAAGTAGCAGAAAGGAAGTGCATGAAATCTGCTTACTTTCTAAGTAGTTCAAGGCTTTGTATACTTGTCTAAATCCAAAAATATAGTATTGCTTCTTAGACTTTATAATACAGAAAAAGAAACTCCATTACCAAAATTAGGAAGGAAAAAGTAATTCTTTCTTTCATACAGGTCACACAGGAAATATATTCATTAGGGCTGAAAAATATTTCATGCTAACAGCAGACTGCCTAAGGCCATGTATGGTTCTGATGGGGTAAAAAAAATTTGCAATTTAATTTTATGTTAAATTTTATAATCTAGAGATATCAGTCTGTGGAGTAATTCTTATGGTTCAAAATTAGTTTTTCAATGGCAATCTCCTCATTGATTTTTTGAGCTTTCCTTTTTAATAGCAGTGCCTAGTGGAACTGTTATAGTTTGAATTATGTTAAAATAAGTTTCCATCATGAGTTGCAGTATGTATTTACAAAAAGTAGATCAAATCTGACTAATGATATCTTTCCTTGATAAGACAAAAAATTGGTTAGGCAAAGAAAATTCAAATGCCATCCATTTAGACATTAATAAAGTATTTGATGTTAACCCACATGGGAAACTACAAGTTAAGCTGGGGAAGACATATTTAAGAAATGAAGGAAAGAAATTACTAATACTAACAACAGGAATAGGTCTGAAAATAGAAAATCTGGCACTTGAAGAAGGTAACTACAGTCACTGCTGGTCATGGTTAATGTTTTAAATAATGACTTTGGAATAGAAAGTGTTTTATGACAATAGTAAATAGTAAAATAATCAAAAAACTACACCTGGAATTTGCTAGAAAAGAGGAGGAATATAATTATATCCAGTGCAAGTTGATCTATTTGTACACAACTAAGGGCTTCAACAATAAGTACCTGGAAGCAAAGGAGAGGTCTGAGCTTACTGCGTGAGCAAAATACAACTATAAACATCAAAAGTAAATATAGCTGTGGACAAGATAAAAGCAAGAGTTATTTCCAACAAAAAGCAGAAGGGTGTAAAAATATTGTGTACAAATCTCTCACCTACTTGTCAAAAAAAGGAGATGCATTCAACCTGGAAGATGAGTAGAGTATGGAGAGCCCATAATGCAGAAGGAAAGAAGGACAATTCTAAATCTTTTTTAGCTCTGAGAAAATTGTACACATGAAGAAAGCAGTACATTATAGAGACACTGATTTCAGCAATAGGGTAGCAATATTAATATATCCAGATTAGGATCTAATTTTCCCTGTACAATAGCAAAATCAAGATAATTGAATGAGAGGGATCACTGACCCCTATTTACTTTCCCTGCCTCAATAGGAATCTTACTGACCCCTAGAAACACGTTTTATTTTCACATCTCTGATGCTTGTACATTTTTTCCTTCCTGTGTAACTCTTCTTCCAGTTCCTGTGAAAAGTAGTCCATATAGCTTTGGTCTACTGTCTGCACAAAAGCAAATCTCACCCTAATGTGCAGTTTAATTCAGCGTGCCTTAACCTTTTCATGTTTATTCATCTATAATAATATATTCCTCAAAGATGTCTTGTGATGTTTTATGTATTTGGGGAATATAAATTAAAAAAATACCACCACACTTTTGAAGACCTCTAACTACTCCTATAAATAGTTGCCTGACAGCATTCACAAAATGCAAGCTTTAATCAGTGAAAATTGCATATTTTACATTCAGCATTTGATCCAGGACAGCAAAAGCCAAAACTTTCTTATTTAACCTAAGGTAGCTCTATTTCTTTTAATTTACATTTGATTCCCATTGTTATGTGGTCTAGTACCCTCTTCACTTTCATGTTTAATTTTCTTGCTAGTATTTATTATTACTCCTAGATCACTTTCTTAGTTTTTATTCTCTTTCTGCTCCACCAAGCACAGACTTTTATAATTTAATTTTGTAGCTCAAGTACTTGAGTTTATATTTTGAGATACTAAACTACGTTTAGGACTTGTTTTCTCCCTTCCTCAATCAATTGATAATAGTCTGAAATTGATTGACTTCTGCAGCTGTATCAATAGCATTTTCTGTTTAGTAGTGTCAGCAAATTGTAAATACCCAGCAAAATCTTGCTCTCACTAGAGAAACATAGATATTAATTTAGTGCCAGTACTGAAGTGGGAGTGAATGACCTCAGTGCGTTACCTCTGCTTCAGCTTGAGACAATAAACCAAAGTCTTTGATGTTTTCCTCAATCTCAATAAAGTTTTAAAACCTTGATAAATGCATCTCCTGGAGTTTACAATAAAATTCAGGAAAATCAACATACATACTCTCAAGTTTTATATAAAACTTCCTACACAATTTCATTTTGTACCATGAATTCTATGCCCTGTATATCAATGTCAAGCAATTCTGTTTTATAACACACCATAATGTTTTCCCTCCAATTTATGTTTAAAAAATAAAATGGTGGTCATAAACAAGGCAAAGACAAGAAGGAGAATACAAAGAAGATGTTTTACCTGTCTCAGCAAAACATTACTAAGAGACAGTCTGCTCCTTCTGCAATGCCAACAACGACTAGTTAGAGTGTTTCATCCCCACTTAAGGGAAAAAAAAGCAGACCAAAAATGCATGTTAACCCTGCCTTCTACATAAATTATTTCTCCTTTGAGAACTCTTTACATAAAATTATTCTTGAAATGCAAGTTTTGGATACTGAAGCCTTCATCCAGTAATTTGAATCCATGGATGATTTTCGGAGAAACCTGTTTGACAATAACACTATTTTTTCCATAGTTCAATTTATAATACCAGCATGTATTGATTTCACAATTATTTTTCCTATTTTCCTTGTGCATATGCAGCTGAAATTCAAGAAGAGTGGATCAACCACAAATGCCAATGACATTTAATAGCTGGGCTCATTTCAAAGCTGCAAAATCGATCATCTTCAGTGGTCTCCTCCTTCTTCATCTCTGTCACTTCTGGCATTCAAGAATAATGGAAAATGGGCCATTGATAGTAGAGCTCAGCCTAGGACAGGCTAGCATCCAAAAAATGCTGATGTTGTTGTCCCACCTACTTGATTTAAGACTGGGTTTTGCTACTGCGAATTCGGCATTTCCGCTCCAGCTGCTCATAGAGCCTGTGATGCTGTAATTTACCAATACACTCTTAGTGCAGTGCAGTGACTTATTATAAAGATATATTTTATTGTCACCAAAGAGAACAAAATGGTAAAAATAAAACAAAACCAAAGGACATGGACGGCCAAATGCTAATGTGATTTTTCAGATTATTCTTTATAAGAGATCTGCTTTTTATCATAGTCATAAGCGAGGATATAATTGTCATATTAATCCTTGTTCTGGCAAAAGTTACATCTCTTTCCATTTCCAAAGGTGACAGAAAACCTGCCTTTCATCTAAACAGTATAGTTTCATGAATAATTGCTTTGCACATTTAATCTGATAGTGGAAAGATGAATATGAATATCCTGCTTATCTTAAATGTAAAATGAAAAACCTAAATCTGCTTTCAGGTTAAGCATTTTTTTAATAGTTCCATTGTCTCACATTCCTTCTGGTAAAACTTCATCATTTATTCAGTAACTCGGGCGTTTCCAATGCATTAATTTTGTAGACTGTAACCTAACAGACAGCCCTTATTTTGTGAGCATAATATTCCTGGCACATACTGTAATTATCTAGCTTCTAAATAAGAAAGAAGTAAGACTTGAAAGCAGAATCAATTGATTAATGTAAGAATTAAACACCACATTTGAATGAATGTGTCTTTTATCACCACAACCTGATGGTAATAAGTAATTTTGCTGTCACTACATTTAAAAGTTCTATAAAATATTTGAAATAAAATTTTAAAATCCATATGCAAAATATGAGTTTCAAAGCACATTGTCAATAGTAATTAATTCACAATCCCAGGACACAGATAAGCAACTCCTACTGCTTATCTTCTGGTTGTTCTATCCTTCAAGTACAGCTGCCATGGACTGGTATCATTCTTAGCTGACAACTAGCAAACAGACTGTGCATCAGTTTTATAATGTAGAAGACAGTGAGGGAGCATTTTCTCTGAGATCAACAAACTGTGTCTTTTTCTAAGGCAAATTAGGCAAAGTAGGGCTTTTGTTTGTCTTAGGTTTCTAAGTTCTCTGTTCCTCAGAGAACACTGAGGAAAAAATGAGTAGACAAGGCAGTGAAGTTAGGCTGATTTAATCAAGATCACAAGCTGATCTTAGACCTTGAAATGAACTTCTCTCAGTGAAATGGTCTGTAAAGTAACAATATACTACAGCGCAGTGAATATTTCATTATTTAAAGTCTAGTTCAAAATTTCCTTTTCTTTTTGATATTTGTATGTGTTATGAGAAATATTTCTGAAAACAGAGGCATTTACTCCCTTATAATACAAGCACATGCAGCTCATACTTTTTTCATATTGAGGGTAAGACATTTGCATCTTCCACAGGAACAGCAAAATTGACTTACAATGTTGCACAGTGACTAAGTTATTCCTCTCGTATGAAAATATATCTTTTACTTTTAATAAAGCCATTGTCTTGTGTAGAAAACCAACTCTATTGCAGCCAAAGAGGTGCATCATCTGTAGAACAGGGTTAAATGATTTCTTGTCTATTATAGTGTATAAAAGAAAAAATGGTTGCAACCTTCTCTTTCAACTTCAGAAGAAACAACATCCGGCTTTGATGCATCAGTTTAGCTATTTAATGACAAGCAGAATATATACTTTTCCTCCTTTTCTCAGTCTGTTTGTATGTCCCAGAATATTCACATTGTTTCCTGAAACTGTATTAAGGGTAAACAACTTTAGCTTTGTCATTATGCTTTTCTTCTGACAGCCATGGAAGGACTCAGTCTAATCTCATCACCTTGTATTTATCAGACTACTGAAAGCTCTGGCACAGATTTCTCTTGGCCAACCAAGTATTAATTTAAACCACTACAGTCACTGATGTGCAAAGTTTAGGTGTCTCCTTTTAGCAGGACTAAATGATCTTTTGAATGGAGAAATAGCTATATCAAAAGTAATTCTTACTGTAGAAAAGTTGGAGAACTCCCGGCTGAGACTATTGGGAAACAGTCAGTAAGAGTGATGAAGAATAATGGGAGCAGTGGGGGGAGAACAGCAGCAGCAGCAGAGTGGTCTGTGGAAGGGTGTGGATTGGTGATAGCACAGGGTCAGGCAGAGGACCCATCTAATCCACCCGTCTGTCTCCATCACTAGCTACAAATAGATACTCAGGAAAAATAAGAACAGTAACATATGGTACTTCCTAAGTATCAACATTCAAATTCACATGTTTAAATAAGGAAAATGATGACTAATGAGGCCCTAAATCTTTCATGGGTTATAAAAACAACACAGTCCAGAAATTTTTCTAAAAAATTACTTTGTCAAGACATACTTTGAAAAAACCCAAAGTGTTGCTTTCTGAATTTCCTTACATTGCCATCACAACTATCAGTGCTGAATAAAATCCAAGAGTGAGAGAGTGGCATGTTGGAGGGCCAATTACAAAACTAGCAAACGTAAATCCTGATCATGAAAATAGATCAGTGAGGCTTTTCTCACACAAGTCAAATGGACAACTGGGACCAAAGCTGGAAAAAGAGCTGCCCAGCAACAGTTCTCTGACCTGAAATTTCTTTTTGTTTTTGGACCCAGACTTAAGAAAGAATTGGAAAAATGCAAAGATGATAGTTGGGAAAGTGTCTGTGAGACTCTTCAAACAGAAATTGAAATTCTGCAAATGGTATGCCATTTTCGTTGTGTATTTTAAGCGTTTGATAATTTTAGTTTTAAAGGTGTAATTTAGGATGATTAGCAGTGGCATTAGATAAGCATTTTTTTATACTAGGTACACATCTAAACATCCTCACATTATAGGCCCACTCCAATACTCATTTCTTTTGGCTTATTTTCAAATGTTCAATAATATAATTTCTTACAGAAAAAGAAATTTACAGAGAAGAGACAAAGATTAAAAGATACAAAGATTCAGTTTTAGCCCAAAAAAAGATGTATTTGGGGGACTAATACAAATCATTAGTTTATTGAAAGCTGCATAAGATTATGTATTTTGGAGCTAAACTAATCTTTACTTCCAGCTACCAGTTAAACGGAAGATGGGAATATAGAGAAATAGGATCCTTTTATATAGTACTTTATTTTGTTCACTCTCAAATTCCCTACAAAAACTTACTAAAATGTGTTTTTCTCTAAATGTCAATTCTAACTTCAGATTTCTTGATTATCAGTCTGTGTAATAATACAAAGAGAAAAAATATTTTGAAGTCCCATTTGGGAAACAAAAGGGGTTTAGAGGTTCATCTCAGAGCCCCTGATCGAGCTGTGTGAAGATGCAGCTGCCACTACCATCAATAGCAGAATGACAGTCATGAGAAATTTGTATTTCTCACTTTTATAATCAGTTTCAAGTTTCTGTTGAAGTAATATAACTTGCTTGTACTTTATCTGTTAATTTTATAATTAATTTCTTCAGAAAGAAAGAAAAAAATCTCAATGTTTAAAAATTTCTCTGTGAAAAAAAAAATACAGAAGTCATAAGATTTCATTATCTATCATTCGGTTCTTTCTATTTTCCAGAATTTGTCACAAAAGAAGTCTTCAGGCAAGTGAATAATATGTGACATGTGATATGGAGTGTCACAGAAGCAAGCCTGAGTATTTTGAAACTCTTTTATTCAGGGTCTATCAGATTTGCATCTATTTTTTGTTTGTTTGATTCGTAGTTTGTATCTGCTTTTACTTTTTATTAAAATTAAGTTTTATTAATTTAAAAGTGATGGGGGGATCGTGTTTTATCCTCAAGTTCAACAGCCATCCATCTTTATCTTCTTGTTTGTGGCCCATGGATCACAGTGCATGGTCCACTACACACAAAGCTCAGTTCCTGTATTACTGGCTCTATTCTTTATGTATTATTTTTTCAAATGAAGGGTCTTCCATTTCTAAAGGGAATGGTATTACAATCAGAAAATCTTAACAGGAGCTACAACTGTTTAGTTTATGACTCAACAATGCAATTCTGTAATGAGCTCTCTGAAACAGCTCAGCTCCAGCAATGCTGCTTGACAGTCCAGAATAGTTTCCAAACTACTGAGCTGTGGATGCCTCCATTGGTGGTAAGCCAGTCCATTTCTTAGTGCTTGCTTTCTGATTACATGAGAAAATCTTCTTTTCTTCCTCTCCCACAACTCACAAAATTCTGAGCGCTAAATTCAGCACTTGAGAGCAAAGGTAAAACCTTGCACTAGATGAAAAGTCCACATTTCTAGAGAATGGTGAAGAATTTGAATTGAATCAGGATCCCTATTCTTTCAAGCATGTAGGATGTATAACTGCTACAGCAGTTCCCAACCCACAGTAGGAACTGACTTTATCATTCAGATGCTTAGAATCAGCCCATGTAAAAACATTCACTCTGCTCAGCCTCAGTCCACTCTGTGGGCATCATCTCCTCACATCTCCTCTGCAAGCAGATATTTTTCAATGTGCTTCTCACCTGAGGGTGGGAAAGCTAGTTGCTCTTCACTAGTTTTTCTACACCCAGAGCTCTTCAAGCTACAGAGGGTGTTTGTCACACATAAAACTGCAAAAGATGTTTTATTAACAATTTAAATATTCATGTTTATTCAAATTTAGAGTTCCAGTTGCAAGTTCAGTTGTGTATGTGTGTGGTTTTTTTATGTTGTGTGTGTGTGCATGAAAGTCTGTGAAGGTCTGACTTCTTAAATCTTGTAGTAGAACTACAGCATAAATATAGCAAAATTTGTAATAACCCAAATGGCTGGAGCTTTCAGAATCAATATAAGAGAAAAAACTCCAAGAATAAGGACCACTAAAAAAAGTGCAACAGAAATCAATACAAATCCTATTGGGCTAAAGAAATCCCTCAACAGCTCTGGAAAAAAAGTATAATGCCAGACTAAAACAGCTGCTGCAGGGTGAATGTAAAACATACTAATTTCTCCAAGTATAAAAATACATTTGTTGCCACCATCTTAAAAATAATCTAATTCTGGATGAATATAGTACTTCTATTTTGGAAGACCAAACTAAAAATTAAACAAAAATTTTTGGTTTGTAGATTTTCTTTAAAATCCTCAAACTGGGGATGAGTAATCTTTTAAATAATGACTGCAAAAGAACCAAATCCTCTGTGATGTTTGATAAATATGTTAAAAAAATGTTGCCAGATTACCAAGCAAATACACACAGACTTATTATGAATAAATGAATTGTTTCATAGATGACATAATAAGAATATATTTTTAAGGTTTTATATTATATACCTTGCATATGAGAATCTAACAGAACCTCAGAGGATGTATTTGTACTGTCTTATGAGAAAAAAAAAAAGATGAATTAGAGCCATAGAAATACTTGAAACAGCTAGTGAGAAAGAGGAAGATGGTCCAAGAAAAACATTATTATTCTAGAGGGGGGAAAAAAAGGCATCAGGAAAACTAGCAATGCTTCTGTATTGGACCTGGGAACAGTTTCTTCTTAGGAGCAACAGATAAAACTCCCTTGTGTGTGAAGAGAGATAGAGAAATACTTTAGATTACTAAATTTGCCTTTTAAGAGATCTGGCAAGCATCAAGTCCTGTCTCCTTCACAAAAGAACTTGTCGAAGTGCAGTTTTACCTCAGGCTTACATATGACACCACAGCTACCACATTTTCAGATTATTTTATTCATTAGTATTAACAGCTGTTTCAAAGACTAACAAGAAAACCACTACAATACCTGACCACAGAATGAAATTACATTAGCTAATGCAACAGTACCGACGTGAATTATCTCTAATTGGTTGACATAGATATGACTGAGTTGCTGATAGTGACAAAGTAGTGCCATAAAATGAAAAACAGCAAGAAAAAAGAAGAATAAGTCATTAAAAAAAAAAAAAAAAAAGAAGTAACTGTAACTGAATGACAGAGTCAGTGAGAAAAATTTCATATGTATGACATGGGGTAAATATATCAGTTGAGGTCACATATCCTTGTTCAGCTGACCTGGCTCATGGGGTCCTCAGTCACAGAGGGAACTGACCGTCTTCAGCTACAGAGCTGGTTGCCTGCATAGAGCTTGGCAGTTTGGCAGTTGACTAATCTAAAAAAGTCAGACACAAAGGGAAAGGGATATTTCTTTTTAAAACCTGTAACTAAATTACATGCATAGGTCAAAATGGATGAGAAAAGTACCTGCAAGGCCAACCCCTGCCACAAAGGTGCAGTGGGGAACCTGAGAGCACAGATCCTAAAAGAAGGGATAGCAAGGGAAGGCCAGAAAGAGAAGGCATGTTTCAGCACTGTCTCCCTAGTTAAAGATGCCTGACCAGCACCACTGCTTATTTGTAGCAGATCCCCCTTGTCCTTTGACAGAGAAAAGAGCACTGCTTTTGGATTTTCCATTCACTACATTTCTGCTGCAGATTCAATCAAATGTGGAGTGTTATGTCTTATTATATCATGACAGTTAAATACATTAGAATTTTGAGGAGCTCTGTGTGTGCATCTGTGTGTACCTGTTTGGCTGCTTTCTGCTGTGATACCATACCAGCCAATCTAAATGAATTTGGATGAAACAATGGGTATCTCTCTATATTGTCATGCTGGTGCAGGTTTAAACTCATCCTAACTCAGTCCTCTCGCTCAGGTGGAGAGTGAACCAACTGCCTTAAGACAGTCATCTTCAGTTTGATAGTGGTTTGTGACACAAGAAAGGGTTTTCCCACTGACTGAGCAGAAGTAAGAGAGAGGGGCCTGTCCTGAAGCTTATGGTAAGTGAAAAAACCTCCAGGTGATCTCCATGAGAAAGATAGCAGGTTTAGCAGCCAAGGATGACAATGCAATTAACTGATACTGGGTAAAGAGGACGAGGAAAATAGTTCCAGTTCTCTGCTCTGAACTGAAATGTGGTACTACAACATGGCAGCTGGGTAAAGGATCACATTCCATGTCTAATGACCTATGTCTTGCTTGTCAATAGAGTACTTGAGCAAGTAGTAGCTCTGCTTCCTTTATTGATTGCAGCTGATGTGTAGTGCTCACATTGTAGTGATAGCCCAACCTTCCAAATTCCCATCATTTCTATTTTCCTGCTTAGGATTTTTCAGCCCCTTATTCAACTGACTTTTGTAATGATTTCGTACTTTAGTTGGTGAATTTTTGTGGCTGATTTTATCAAGTTTTTAGATGCATTTTTTATATTCTACACCAGGCTGCTGTTAGTAGCCCTTTGTGTAGCAAAGCATCTATATTCTGGGCTAAAAAACAATTATATTTAGCAGTACCTTCTTCTGCAGCACAGTTTTCACCTGGCTCACTAATAAACCTCTGAAAGCCTAAACTGTCAAAGACACTTAGAGACTCTGAGTTCCAAGGAGGGGACATGCCAGCTCTGATTCTCTGAAGGGCCAAAATCAAAGCACATCCAGACACTTACAGTCACCTTGCTATGTGTAGGGTCTGAATGCATTTTCAACATGAGATTGTCATCTGCAGGAGGTTTGTATTTCCTTTATTATTTTTACTAAAATTATATCAGAAAGCCTAATACTTTCAATTTTGAGACACTGGGTGTGTTACACTACAGTATAGACCCTCTGCCTTTCTTCAACCAGACCGATACAGTAATTCCCTGATTTTATCAGTTTCACCATTCATATGGTAGCTCCCACAAATAGGGCAGCCTGAATAGCTGAGGATCTTAAAAGTTTCGAGGGAAATGTGGAGTGGGAGCTGATTCCTTTCTTCCCACTTAATGCCTTGAGTATTTAAAGGCAGCATCTTGTCTGGAAGAAGTAGCTTTAAAGTTATCAATTTTACCTGCAAATAATTTATTATACAGATGAAATCCTAGAAAAGAGTCTTTATAAATACACAGGGTATTTCTTGGGTTTTACTGAAACAATAATTCCTGCTACTGTGTATTAATGAACTTCCAAGCATTTTTGATGCCATGTCCTACTGAGAGAGGAGCTCATAGCCTCTATTTCACTTTAAAAGAAAGAGTTGCTGTAATTTATTCAACTAAATTTAGTCTAGCAGGAAGATAACAAAGCCTAGCCAGCAATCAAACTATGGATTGGAATGGTGTTCAGTTCCATATTCTAAGGAGCATTTGATATAATTTGGTACTGATTAAGTTCCCTTAAACAAAGTCTCCAAATATTTAAGTGCATAAAGGTAATGAAGATAATCATAAACTAGACAATGAAGAGTAGATCGTGTACAGTAAACAGAAAGAAAACCCATCCTGTATAATATCATAATTTTATGTCCCTTGGATTCTTCATACTCTGGTTCATAAATTCTTTTAGTCTTGATTAAAAATGGATAATCAGGTTGTCGGTCAAAGTGAGAACATTTCTAAGGGGATGTTACAGTGCCATCTAGTGGGGTTTTCATGTTAAGAAAAAAATCTTCCCTCTCGTATGACAATTTTTACTTTATAATCAGAAAACACTTTTTGCTACTGCTACGTGCTTCATTTTTCTCCACTTTTATACATAATTATGTTGGATATATTACCATTAAAGTACTAGTGTTGATTTTTCTCTCAGACCATACTGTGTGAAATGGACTAAATAAATTTTGTCTGTAAAAATAGACTAAATATCACACAGTGAGGAAATCTACTATACTACATTGCATACAAGGAGGAATCACTATTTTCTGAGTCTGAGACCAATAATTTAGCCAGGCAACTCCCCATATGATGGAAAGAACCACAGCTTCAGTTTTAAGATTCCAAGTGTGGAGATGCATCACACCTGTTCAGCTCACTAACTGACGTGCTGATCTTTGTCTAACTGATAGCTAGAATGTGTTGGCTGTGGCTCATAGTCCTTGTTTTTCCTTATATTCTCTTCCCTGAGGTTAAAAAGCCTTTTAATACATGGTATGTTCTCTGTGTGTTAGTATTTCTCTGCTACAATCAAGTTACTTTTCAAACTCTTTTTGATAAGCTTAGCAAATTGCATTCATTCTGTCCTTCACAGTAAGGCTTTTTTCCCAGCATTCAGGTAATCTTTATAGCTTTGTTTTTACACCTTCTTCATTTCTTCCACTGTTAGAAACACTTAACACCTGACTTGTAAGCAGTATTCTAGTACTGGCTTCATCAGTGCTTATATAGACAAAAAATTGCCTTCCTACTCCTACACACTGCCTTTCTGAATAGATTTAAAAATTCTTGTTAATCCAGTTTACCTCACACATCACATTAGAAGTGTGTGTTGACTCAGTTGTTCAAGATGATTTATAAGCACTTTTCAAAGTTGCTGTTTTCAAGGATACTGTCCTCCCCTCCATACTTACAAATTTTATTTTTTTTTCAGACATACAGCTCTGCATGTGAATATATTAAAACAGCAGCTAACTGCATGGGTTTGTTCTGTTTACCAAACTACTCTGACTTCAGCATCTTTATCTGTCATGCTGTCAAATCTCTATGTCATCTGCATATTTTATCCATCGTGATTTTATATTTAAATCCAGGTGATGCATAAAACTGGCATCACTTTCCTTTGAGTGCTGCTTTCCTTTGGAAGACACAATTTTAAACAGCCTCACTGGATGATTATTTCTCACTGGCATTATTTTTCTAACCCATCAGTTCCAAACTGTGCATGCTACAGTGCCAGCTATTTTAAATGAGCAGTAGCATATTGAGCTTGCTGGATGCCTTCTAACAGTTAAAGCACATGACAGCTCCACAGTAAGATTACATCTGTAATCTCTCAAAGAGTTAAATCAGGCCTATTTTCCACAAATTAATTGTATTCTTATAATTTAATTCTTTATCACTGAAATCCTTTGCCTTTTTCCACTATTTCACCTGGATCATATCAGGTTAACAGGCCCATTAACTACAAATCCTTTTAAAACACTCCTAAGTTATTCACAGGTTTCATGCTTCTGTAATTTCCTCAGCATTGCAAAATTCATTTCAAAAGGTGGTTAGTGTATGTGAAGTGCCTCAGCCAAACGTATATTCCTTAAGGACTTTCAGGTGTGAATGATCCCAACTGGGTCATTTGAAAAAAAATTATCCCAGGCAGGTGGGTGCCATGTGTGTCACTGAGGGGGTGGTGGGTACTTTGTATGTCCCTGAGAGGCTGTGAGAGTCACTGAGAGGGAATCGGGTATTCCGTGTATCACTGAGGGGGAAGAGAGTGTTCTCTGTGTCCCTGAGGGGAAGGCAGGTTTCCCGCATGTTGCTGAGGCGGGAGGCAGGTGCCTGGTGTGTCCCCGAGGATTTCTGAGGGCGAAGAGGGTGCCCCGAGGGGTAAGTGAGTGTCTCCTGTGTCCCTTTAGGGGCTGTGAGGGACACAGGGCAAAAAGGCTGCTCTGAAGGGTCACCGAGGGGTCACTGAGGGTGCCCTGAGGGAGACGAGACGAGACAAAACAAGACGAGACGGGGTGGGGCAGAGCAGGGCAGGTTGGTCGCTGTTGCTGCGCTGCTTTCCCCCCTCCCCTCAGCCTCGGTGTCCCGCTCCTCCCCCGGTCTGTGAGGCAGGCGCAAGCGAAAGGTGCTTTAGAGAAGTTCGACAAAAGGTTTGAGCAGATTTTGGGCTATTACAGAGGTAATACAGAGTGTTGAGCAACGGTGTCAGGTGGGCAGCAGGGTGTTTCAGTGGAGTTACTGAGCGAAAAGCTTCTTGAACTCCGTCACCCTTTGTGAGGTAACACAGAGGGGACTGAGAGTTTCACAGAGGTAAAGCTGAGGGAACTTCGAAAGCACATCCAGGGGATGTCTTGAGGGAAGATCTCAGGTAAAGTGTGAGGGAAAGACTTAAAATCTTGGAGGGAAAAGCTGAGTAGGGGATGTTTTGAGGGAAGATCTCAGGTAAAGTGTGAGGGAAAAACTTAAAATCTTGGAGGGAAAAGCTGAGTAGGGGATGTTTTGAGGGAAGATCTCAGGTAAAGTGTGAGGGAAAAACTTAAAATCTTGGAGGGAAAAGCTGAGTAGGGGATGTTTTGAGGGAAGATCTCAGGTAAAGTGTGAGGGAAAAACTTAAAATCTTGGAGGGAAAAGCTGATTAGGGGATGTTTTGAGGGAAGATCTCCGGTAAAGAGGTGAGGGCAAGACAAACTCTTGGAGGGGACCGAGCGTGAGTATTGGGATGTTTTGAGGGAAGATCTACCGGTAAGTGTGAGGGCGGCCGACTTAAAAATCTTGGAGGGAAAAGCTGAATAGGGATGGTTTTGAGGGAGAGATCTCAGGTAAGTGTAGGGAAAGGACTAAAATCTTGGAGGGAAAGGCTGAGTAGGGGATGTTTGGAGGAAGATCTCAGTTAAAGTGTGAGGAAAGACTTAGAATCTTTGAGGGAAAAGCTTAGTAGTGGATTTTTGAGGGAATATCTCAGGTAAGTGTGAGGGAAAGACATTAAAATCTTGGAGGGAAAGCTGATTAGGGTATGTTTTGATGAAGATCTCAGTTTTGTAAATATGTTGAGGTAAAGAACTAAAATCTTGTAGTGAAAAGCTGAGTAGGGGATGTTTTGAGGGAAGATCTCAGGTAAAGTGTGAGGGAAAAACTTAAAATCTTGGAGGGAAAAGCTGAGTGGGGGACATTTTGGGGGTGAAATACGTGATGTCCTGAGGGTCACAAGAGGAGGAGGCTGGTGCCCCCTGTATCACTGAGGGAAAGGAGGAGGTCCTGTGTGTCACTGAGGGGGAGGCAGGTGCCCTGTGTGTCGCTGAGGGTCCATGAGGGTCACGGGGGAGGAATTGGGTGCCCCAAGTGTCACTGAGGGGCTTTGAGGGTCAGTGAGGAAGCAGTGGGTGTCCTGTACATCACTGAGGGGAAAGTGGGTGCCTCGTGTGTTGCTGAGGGTTCTGGGAGGGTCACTGTGGGTGAAGAGGGTTCCCTGAGGGGCTGGGAGGGTCGCTGAGGGGAAAGCAGGTGCCTCGTTTGTTGCTGAGGATCACTGAGAGGCAACTGGGTGCCCCGAGTACCGGCGAGGAACTTCGGGAGTTGCTGAGGGAGAGGTGTGTGTTCTCTGTGTCCCTGAGGGGAAGGCAGGTTTCCCGCATGTTGCTGAGGGGGGAGGCAGGTGCCTGGTGTGTCCCTCAGGATCTCTGAGGGCAAAGAGGGTGCCCCGAGGGGTAAGTGAGTGTCTCCTGTGTCCCTTTAGGGGCTGTGAGGGACACAGGGCAAAAAGGCTGCTCTGAAGGGTCACTGAGGGGCCCTGAGGGTGCCCTGAGGGAGACGAGACGGGGTGGGGCAGAGCAGGGCAGGTTGATCGCTGTTGCTGCGCTGCTTTCCCCCCTCCCCTCAGCCTCGGTGTCCCGCTCCTCCCCCGGTCTGTGAGGCAGGCGCAAGCGAAAGGTGCTTTAGAGAAGCTCGACAAAAAGTTTGAGCAGATTTTGGGCTATTACAGAGGTAATACAGAGTGTTGAGCAACGGTGTCAGGGGGGCAGCAGGGTGTTTCAGTGGAGTTACTGAGCGAAAAGCTTCTTGAACTCCGTCACCCTTTGTGAGGTAACACAGAGGGGACTGAGAGTTTCACAGAGGTAAAGCTGAGGGAACTTCGAAAGCACATCCAGGGGATGTCTTGAGGGAAGATCTCAGGTAAAACGTGAGTGAGGTGAAGTGTGAGTAAGGTGGTGAATAAGACACAAACCCCGCTAGTGACACAATCAAGTGCCAGGGCAGAATTAAGGTTTATTACAAAACAGTTTGGTTTAAATACAGCGCTTAAACATGTCACGTGATCTTCCAAACAATGACAATCGAGTATTGATTGAGCATGCGTGAGAACGTGGAAAACTACAACTCCCATAATTCCTTGCCACATCTCCCCCTTCTCTAAATAATTAACAAGTTGTAAAACAATAAATTTTTTAAACGTTCTTAATGTAACCAATCTTATCTTAACTGTTTATAAAATCCAGGGCCTATCATCACAAGGCCTTTATTGAGCTGTTTACAATTTCATTGGTTCGTGCAATATTCAAGCAACCTTGAATTACCCAGGGTTTGCAGATGTGTAGAACCTTTTATCTGGGGGTAATTTTGTGTGATTGGGTAAAGGCATCATCTTTATTTGAAAGGGAAGTGTGTTGGGTTGTAGAAGTTGTGTTTGAAGTAGTGTTGTTTGAGGTAGTGTTGAATGAGTGTTTAAGATGTCTTGCTATAAAGTGTATTTGCATTCACACACACATATCTCCACTCAACTTTCTCATTGACATTCCGATGGCCACTGTTTCATTCTCTCCTCACACAAGCATTCTTAAACCCTTTATTGTGTTTGAATCATGGAGTTTTGGTTTTGTATTGGTTACTGTCTGTGTGTTTCTTTTTGGTTCTGTTTATTTATTGCTTCTTTGTGCTTGTTCATGTTTTGAAGAAGTGTTAATGTAGATTTACACATATAGGGACCAGACCCATATCTCTTTCCCCCCCTTTTTTCTGTTTTTATAGCATGTTTCTCAGTGTGTGGTGTGTTCCTTTTACTATTGTTGGTTACATTTCTTCAAATCCAATTTCTTCACTCATTTTTTCTGGTGATTGTTTCTGTTGTGGGGGAGGGCATATCTAAGACCTGACACATTTAGAAGGGATCCTTTGTAATTTGGTACCCTTGGATACACAGGCATATATCCTGCCTCAAGTTCTGAGATCTACTGGTCCTGACCATTGCCAAGATATTAGAATATTAGATTTTTAATCATAACTGGTGCTTTGGAAGATGAAAGTATTTGAGTTTTATGTTGGTATTCATACCTGCTATGGTTTGTATCATCACAGTTTAAGAAATTTAGAACATATGATGCTTTCCATAAGCGTTCCTGGGGGCTATATACCAACTCCCCTCTTTTTTGCCTTTGAAGCATTTCTTTTAGTGTGCAGTGTGCTCTTTTTACAACTGTTCTGTGGGTGAGCGCGGCATGTTTGTGGAATGGAATATCTTCTGATTTGGGAGATGTGTTTTAGCTTTTGTTGAATAACATACAGGATCATTGTTTGTGTTTATGGTTTTTGGAAGTTTTGAAATTGCAAAACAAATTAGTATTTGGTAGTATCTTTTGCCTTTTTCTAGTGTGTGGTGTTGTATTATTCTATTTGGAATGTGTGAATGGATGTGTCTTATGTAAGAGTTCGATTTTGTGTGATTAACAAGGAATTCTGTGGTGTGTATTTTTCTAGGTACATGAGGGTTAGTGAAATCTCGAAGGAAGGAGGCTTCGAGATGTGAAAGTAGCATCGCATGAATCAATTATAACATTCATAGGTTAATTACGAAACAATTTAAATGTCTTGCGTATATGAGTAACTTGTAAAACTTCTATAGAGTCCCGGTCCAAGGTTTGTACCTTATTGTTACATTGTCTTCTTTAGTTTGTCCAGATGTAGATGGTCTTAGTGTCCCATTTACTTATTTTTTGTAGTCATTCTTTACTTTTAAAAACTATCCTTGCAAACATGTTAATAACAGTTCAATCCATTTCAGATGAAAAGTGGGCAGAATAGATGTGAGGAGCAGGTGAATCTGTAGTTTTTGAAGCAATAGCAGTGAGTCACTCCATGTTACAGTGTCTTGCTTTTGGGCTGAAGGCTTTAAGGATCATCTTTTGTTGTGTAGTTTTCTTTGTATTGGAGATTCCATTGTTGGTCCTGTTAAATTTTGTTTGGGATGTTTTACAGTCCCCATTTCTTAATAATATCAGTTAGAGCAACTGTGACCAGGTTTAATTCAGTCTCTCAGGTAGTTGCAGTTTACAAGCAGCTATTTTGCACTCTTGTTGACATTATGTATGTTGTTCTGTGATTGCAAAATGTTTTGAGAATGTTTGAATGTAACAAATATGGGGATGTTTAAGATTCCATACTTATTATTTGAATAACATTGTTATGATAATTGCATGTGTGTGGATGTATTTGAGAATTTAATAACTTCTAATAACTTTTATTTTTAATAATTCAAATAAACCTACTGGGAAATTAATGAAAAAATAGGGAAAAATTTTTTAAAGCTGTAGTGTTCTGGCTTTGTGGAGATAAATGTTTTTGGTTAAAATAAAATGACACCAATTTACATAGTGAAAGGCAATAGCAAAAGCTTTTAGGCAACAAAGAGAATTTTTCTCTCTCTTTACACTATAAACAGAAGGTTTCAAATCTTCTTTTTCATCTTGAGTCCAGCAATTGATTGGTAATCAGCATGCAATCTATGCTGAAACAATCTGTGGGTAAATTTATTTAATTCAAATTTATCTCCCTAGTAAATTGCTTGTATTGCTCCAGTTTTTATAATATGTGTAGCAATTTTGTTTGCTGATTGATAAAAGGTTTATCTTGCATTCTTTAGCATAGCTAGAAGAATATGAAACTGCTAAACCTAATGAAAGTTTTGTATCAGCCAGTTTTATATTTTAAAAATGTGAATTAATGAATATATTGGGCTTTAAAATGGTGAGATGCTAAATTTTATTCCATGTGTAAATGTTTTTAAACTATTTTCTACCCTTTATTTCTATTGTTAAGAAAACAATTTACAGTACTTTTAAGACAAATGATTTGAAAACAAAAAAGAAAAAACCACAAATGTTAGAAGTAAAATTTATATTTTCCTGAAAATATAAAATGCAGTGGTATGAGTGAATAGTTAATAACATTTTAGTTTGCTGTGTTTTGCTTTCTTTTTCCCATATTATGTAAGAAAGGAGATTTTGAGTAAGAGATGAGAGGGGTTTGCTTGTCGTTTTCCTCACCAAAAGGCAAGTCACCTGTTTGTTTAGCCAAAGAGTTAGTAGGAAAGCTTTTATAGGAACAGGAATAGTGGTAGAAGATGACAAAATCTAATTCCACCCAGTTGTTAAGAAGTAAACCATAGTTATTATGTTTGAGGGGCAACACATTATTTCTTTTTTTGCAAAGCAATTATGCAAGAAGTGTTTTTTATCCTTTTCTTTAACTAAAAAGTCACTTGTAAAATCTTGGTTTTCAAAAATTCTAATCTTTTTGCACTCTGAGATGGGTAGAAAGTATGAAAATCCATCTTTCTCTAGGTTTGAGAGATTGATAGATTAGTGAAATGGTTTTTGTATGTAGCAAGGCTGTGTTTATGTGGTTTTCTATTGTTGTGTGTAAATGCATCACCTCTGTTTTAAGGAAAGGCCACTGTATGACGGATTTAGGGCTATTTGTTTCTTGGGCCACTTGTGGGTTTAGCTGCAATGAAACTGCCTTTGGGAGAAATCCGCTGTTAATTGACTTCCTCTGTTCTACAGAATGAGTGACTTCAGTGGGGCCAATGGAAACAGGGGTAATGTCTGGGCTATTGCTGGTTATGATGTCTCTGTTTGGTTTTGGGGTGCTAGTTTAAGAAAACTTGTTAAACAGGTTTGGATGTTTTTTAAGAGCCATTGTGAGGTTACATCTGTTCTGTTGTTAAAAATGTTTGATCTTCCTGTCTTTGCTTCCCATTCTAATTGTTTAATTTGGGTCTAGGCCAATTTATGCATGTTTGTGTTTTGAATGGATTTGGAGGTGTGTATTGCTGTATGTTGCAGCCTTGAGGGGCATCTTTGGGCTTGTGTTGTATGAGGGATTCCTTTGTTTTGCTTTATCAAGGCTATTGCAGTGACTGTGTGTAAAGCATTATGTGTTTCTGCAGTTGAAATTGTAATTGGTTGTTTCTTTGCTACTTGTTTAGGTTTGGCTTTCCAAGTTGTGTATGGCATACTGTCTAATAGCATTTTAAAATAGTGAGAAGTAAATACTCAATTTAGGGCCCCTCCTAGTATTTCTATTCTTCCCACCTGTAACACAAAAGAACATTTTATAATAGTAGATAATTTGTCAATTAGTAAAGTTGTCCTTTTGTGACTTAGTAAGTTAAATATGGTAGCTGACAGTTGTATGTCTGCTGTGTTTTGCAATGTTACCTTTAGATTGTTGGTTGTGTCAGTAGGTGGATTGTGTTGTTCCAGCTGAAATTCTCACAGCATAAAACCAACAGCTGCTATTGTTAGCAACGTAGCCAATATATATATTGTCCATTTTAACATTGGTAGCTTTGACTTCACTGATGGTCTCGGCTTGGGCAGGAATATTTTGTGTGCGTTCCCAGTCTGTATTGTCTTCTTCAAGCTGAAGTAGTAGTTGTAGCCATGTTTGCTGTTCTTCCTCTTCTGCAGGATCCAAAACTGCTTGTCTTCTTTTTGGTTCTCTTGTCTTGCTGAGTTCAGTTTGCCACAGCTGGGCTAAGATTTCTAGGGTATCAATTTCTAATTTTCCTCCTCCATCAGGCCGTCTTCGGCGTAGAAGCTCTTCTGAGGCTGGCGAGGGCTGTGGGTTGGTTTCTTGGTAGGAGAGCAACGGTGGTGTTTTAACTGTTGTGCATTTGTTGTCTCTTGGTTGAACTGGTGGTGACGGTAGAGGCACTTTCACTTAGGCCTCATGACAGGAGTAAGCTGGCTGTGTCCATTGTTCTGCAGAACTCTCAGAGCTGCTGCGCAGACAAAGAGAGTTACTGGACCCCCATGAGCCCACAACAGCAGTCCATCCATTGCCCCCCGTCACAGCCCCTGCAGCTGCTGCTGGTGCCCTAACCCAAGTGAAGTTTGGAGGGGTTTGTGGAGCTGGGGGGGCCTGTGGGTGGGTAGTGGCTTGGAGATCTCCCTCTGGGGGTGTAGGGACCGGGTTTCCTTCTTGGGGAGGAGCTGGTGTTTCTCAGGCTCAGCTGTGTCCTCCTGCCTTGGCAGAAGCCGTCGGAGAAGAAAGAAGAGACAGCAGTGGAACTTCGAGGCAAGAGCGAAGAAGACGAGCAGCAGCGTCGAGCTCAAGAGGGGGCACGACAGAGACCCTCTGGGCAAATGCACATCCCTGGCACCCCCCGGGCAGGGATCCGTAAGCATCCGGCGGGCACCTTCAGGCTGCCCCGGCCGGCTTTGCGCTGGGCGACCTCCCTGTAAGCAGGGCTGGGTCTTTGCTTTGCTTTGCTTTGCTGGCCTTTGGCCATGGCGCTCCTTTGGCTGCCCGGAGAGGGGGGCAACCCTGTAAGGAGGGTGAGAGTCCCCGTCTCCACACCCGAGGGGAGAAACGGAGCTCTCCCGACCCCCAGCCCGCCCTGTAAGCAGGGCAGGGCTTTTCTCGTCCCCCAGCCCGCCCTGTAAGCAGGGCAGGGCTTTTCTCAACCCCCAGCCCGCCCTGTAAGCAGGGCAGGGCTTTTCTCGTCCCCCAGCCCGCCCTGTAAGCAGGGCAGGGCTTTTCCCAACCCCCAGCCCGCCCTGTAAGCAGGGCAGGGCTTTTCCCGACCCCCAGCCCGCCCTGTAAGCAGGGCAGGGCTTTTCCCCCTGGCACCTTTGTGCCTGCTTATGGCCCCTGGCCAGAGTGACCCCCTGTAGCTGGGGCGTGTCACGGCCTTGGTCCCTGGGCCACCTGTGAAGCCCCTCAGTGTGCTGAGGCCCCTCTGGCCTCTGCAGAGCCCGGGGCAGGGCTGAGGCTCTGCTCTCCTGCCCAGAGGGAGGGATGCCTCCCCACACGTTGGCTGCACAGAGCCTGCTCCCTCTTCTGGGACGTTCCCCCTTTGTGTTTTTGTCTTTGTCGGTGTGAGTGAGCAAGTGAGCCTGTGCTTTGTCCCCCATAGCAAAAACGAGGCTAGTGTAGCTTAGACTTCCCAGGAGGGAAAGAGGGGCTCTGTGCAGCAACCCGGGGGTGCCCTCTGAACCCACGGGTGGAGACAGGGCCCGGCCTTGCCCCTTCTTCCCCAGGACAGAGCGAAGCCCGTTAGTGGTGGTGCAGGCACCGTGACCCGCCTGTAGCCAGGGCCTGGGCGTGTGCCTGCGCTGCGGGGCTGCCTGTCCTGCTGGTGATGTGCCAGCGTGATCCCCCCCCCCCCTCCGGCCTTAGGCCGTCAGGCCACTGTTGGGAGTGCCGGGCCTCGGGGGCGGCCCTGTAAGTGGGGCTTTGTGCGTCCCCCGTGCCCGGCGGGCGGTTGGAGGGACCCTCTGTAACCAGGCGGGTGTCCCGTGGGGTCCCCACCCTTTCACAGGCGTGGGGCTGGGCGGGTGCCCTGCCGTCCTCGGGGGAAGGCGAGCTCCTGGCTCCTGGGTGTGACCCCGCCTGTTAAGCAGGTCCGGGTCTGGGAGCCTTTGTGCTCCATCAGCTGGCAAAGCCTGTGCGGGGCGACCGCCCCTTAGCGGGGAGCGGGTCAGGTGCCCCGAAGCGGAAGAAGAGCTCCGCGGGCCTTTGGGCCCAGGGCTGCCCTTAAGTCGGGGTCAGGGCCTGGGAGCCCCGGGCACTTTGCGCTCCAGGCAGCGGCCCGGAGCCCCCTGTAAGCGGGGTGCAGCCTCTTTTGGCCACTGCCTTGGCTGCCCAGCGCCTTTGCCCAGAGGGGCCCGGCTCCCAGCAGCGGATGGACATGCGTCGCCAGCTGGTTGAGACCAAGTGAAGTTTTGGAGGGGTTTAGGGAGCGCTGGGGGGGGCCTGTGGGTGGGTGGTGGCTTGGAGATCTCCCTCTGGGGGTGTAGGGACCGGGTTTCCTTCTTGGGGAGGAGCTGGTGTTTCTCAGGCTCAATTGTGGCCTCCTGCCTTGGCAGAAGCCGTCGGAGAAGAAAGAAGAGACAGCAGTGGAACTTTGAGGCAAGAGCGAAGAAGAGGAGCAGCAGCGTCGAGCTCAAGAGGGGGCACGACAGGGACCCTCTGGGCAAATGCACCTCCCTGGCCCCCCCCGGGCAGGGATCCGTAAGAGTCCGGCGGGCACCTTCAGGGTGCCCCGGCTGGCTTTGCGCTGGGCGACCTCCCTGTAAGCAGGGCTGGGTCTTTGCTTTGCTTTGCTGGCCTTTGGCCATGGCGCTCCTTTGGCTGCCTGGAGAGAGGGGCAACCCTGTAAGGAGGGTGAGAGCCCCCATCTCCTCACCCAAGGGGGGAAACGGAGCTCTCCCTATCCCCAGCCCGCCCTGTAAGCAGGGCAGGGCTTTTTCTGACCCCCAGCCCGCCCTGTAAGCAGGGCAGGGCTTTTGCTGACCCCCAGCCCGCCCTGTAAGCAGGGCAGGGCTTTTGCTGACCCCCAGCCCGCCCTGTAAGCAGGGCAGGGCTTTTGCTGACCCCCAGCCCGCCCTGTAAGCAGGGCAGGGCTTTTCCCCCTGGCACCTTTGTGCCTGCTTATGGCCCCTGGCCAGAGTGGCCCCCTGTAGCTGGGGCGTGTCACGGCCTTGGTCCCTGGGCCTGTTGTGAAGCCCCTCCGTGTGCTGAGGCCCCTCTGGCCTCTGCAGAGCCCGGGGCAGGGCTGAGGCTCTGCTCTCCTGCCCAGAGGGAGGGATGGCTCCCCACGCGTTGGCTGCACAGAGCCTGCTCCCTCTTCTGGGACGTTCCCCCTTTGTGTTTTTGTGTTTGTCGGTGTGAGTGAGCAAGTGTGCTTGTGTTTTATCCCCCGTAGCAAAAGTGAGGCTAGTGTAGCTTAGACTTCCCAGGAGGGAAAGAGGGGCTCTGTGCAGCAACCGGGGGGTGCCCTCTGAACCCGCGGGCGGAGACAGGGCCCGGCCTTGCCCCTTCTTGCCCCGGACGGAGCGAAGCCCGTTAGTGGTGGTGCAGGCACCGTGACCCGCCTGTAGCCAGGGCCTGGGCGTGTGCCTGCACTGCGGGGCTGCCTGTCCTGCTGGTGACGTGCCAGCGTGGTCCCCCATTGTCCTCAGGGCTGCAGCCCTGTCCCCCCGGCCTTAGGCCACTGTTGGGAGTGCCGGGCCTCGGGGGCAGCCCTGTAAGTGGGGCTTTGTGCGTCCCCCGTGCCCGGCGGGCGGTTGGAGGGACCCTCTGTAACCAGGCGGGTGTCCCGTGGGGTCCCCACCCTTTGACAGGCGTGGGGCTGGGCGTGTGCCCTCCCTGTCCTCGGGGGAAGGCCGAGCTCTGTGGCTCCCTGGGTGTTGTCCCGCCTGTAAGCAGGGTCCGGGTCTGGGAGCCTTTGTGCTCCCTCAGCTGGCAGCCTGTGCGGGGCGACCGCCCCGTTAGCGGGGAGCGGGTCAGGTGCCCCCGAAGCGGAGAGAAGGAGCCTCCGTGGGCCTTTGGGCCCAGGGCTGCCCTGTAAGTCGGGGCCAGTGCCCTGGAGTCCCGGGCACTTTGCGCTCCAGGCAGCGGCCGGAGCCCCCTGTAAGCGGGGGTGCAGCCTCTTTGGCCACTGCCTTGCATGCCCAGCCGCCTTTGCCCAGAGGGCCCGGCTCCCAGCAGCGGATGGGACTGCGTCGCTCTGGTGAGACCAAGTGAAGTTTGGAGGGGTTTGTGGAGCTGGGGGGGCCTGGGGGTGGGTAGTGGCTTGGAGATCTCCCTCTGGGGGTGTAGGGACCGGGTTTCCTTCTTGGGGAGGAGCTGGTGTTTCTCAGGCTCAGCTGTGTCCTCCTGCCTTTGCAGAAGCCGTCGGAGAAGAAAGAAGAGACAGCAGTGGAACTTCGAGGCAAGAGCGAAGAAGACGAGCAGCAGCGTCGAGCTCAAGAGGGGGCACGACAGAGACCCTCTGGGCAAATGCACATCCCTGGCACCCCCCGGGCAGGGATCCGTAAGCATCCGGCGGGCACCTTCAGGCTGCCCCGGCCGGCTTTGCGCTGGGCGACCTCCCTGTAAGCAGGGCTGGGTCTTTGCTTTGCTTTGCTTTGCTGGCCTTTGGCCATGGCGCTCCTTTGGCTGCCTGGAGAGAGGGGCAACCCTGTAAGGAGGGTGAGAGCCCCCATCTCCTCACCCAAGGGGGGAAACAGCTTCCCGACCCCCACCCGCCCTGTAAGCAGGGCAGGGGCTTTTCTCGACCCCCAGCCCGCCCTGTAAGCAGGGCAGGGCTTTGCCTGAACCCCAGCAAGCCCTGTAAGCAGGGCATAGTGCTTTTTTTTCCCCCTGGCACCTTTGTGCCGGCTTATGGCCCCTGGCCAGAGTGACCCCCTGTAGCTGGGGCGTGTCACGGCCTTGGTCCCTGGGCCAGTTGTGAAGCCCCTCCGTGTGCTGAGGCCCCTCTGGCCTCTGCAGAGCCCGGGGCAGGGCTGAGGCTCTGCTCTCCTGCCCAGCGGGAGGGATGGCTCCCCACGCGTTGG